>NC_053024.1:253378008-253678008 GCF_003073215.2 Triticum urartu
GGGGGCAGGAGGCACCCCATAGCACATAAATTGTTCTCTTAGCCGTGTGCGGTGCCCCCCTCCACAGTTTACTCCTCCGTTCATAGCGTCGTAGTGCTTAGGCGAAGCCCTGCGTGGATAACATCACCATCACCATCACCACGCCGTCGTGCTAACGGAACTCTCCCTCGACCCTCTGCTGGATCAAGAGTTCATCGAGCTGAACATGTGCTAAACTCAGAGGTGTCGTATGTTCGGTACTAGATCGGTTGGATCGTGAAGACAATCGACTACATCAACTACGTTAACCTAACACTTTCCGCTCTCGGTCTATGAGGGTATGTGGAAACAATCTCCCCTCTCATTGCTATGCATCTCCTAGATAGATCTTGTGTGATCGTAGGATTTTTTTTGAAATTGCATGCTACGTTCCCCAACAATACCTGCCTATTATGGCATTTCCATAGCCATTCCGAGATATATTGCCATGCAACTTCCACCATCCAGTTTCATTATGACACGCTCCATCATTATCATATTGCTTTGCATGATTATGTAGTTGGCATAGTATTTGTGGCAAGGCCACCGTTCATATTTTTATACATGTCACTCTTGATCGTTGCACATCTCGGTACACTGCTGGAGGCAATCATATAGAGTCATATTTTGTTCTAAGTATGGAGTTGTAATTCTTGACTCGTAAGCATATAAAAGTGTGATGATCATCATTATTAGAGCATTGTATCATGTGAGAAAAGGATGATGGAAGCTATGATTCCCTCACAAGTTGGGATGAGTCTCTGGACTTTATAAAAAAATAGAAGAGGCCAAAGAAGCCCACCAAAAAAATGAGAGAAAAGAGATAAGGGACAATGTTATGAGCCACACTTGTGCTTCAAAGTAGCACCATGATCTTCACGATAGAGAGTATCCTATGTTATCACTTACATATACTAGTGGAAATTTTTCATTATAGAACTTGGCTTGTATATTCCAATGATGGGCTTCCTCAAATTTCCCTAGGTCTTCATGAGAAAGCGAGTTGGATGCACACCCACTTAGTTTCTTTTTGAGCTTTCACACACTTATAGCTCTAGTGCATCTATTGCATGTCAATCCCTACTCACTCACATTGATATCTATTGATGGGCATCTCCATAGCGTGTTAATACGCCTAGTTGATGTGAGACATCTCCTTCTTTTTGCTCCACAACCACCATATTCTATTCCACCCATAGTGATATATCCATGGCTCACGCTCATGTATTGCGTGAAATTTGAAAAAGTTTGAGAACGTCAAAAGTACGAAAGAATTGCTTGGCTTGTTATCGGGGTTGTGCATGATTAAATACTTTGTGTGATGAAGATGGAGCATAGCCAGACTATATGATTTGGTAGAGATAACTTTCTCTGGCCATGTTATTTTGAGAAGACAAGATTGATTTATTAGTATGCTTGAAGTATTATTGTTTTTATGTCAATATTAAACTTTTGTTTTGAACCTTATGGATATGAACATTCGTGCCACAGTAAAGAAAAATTACATGGATAAATATGTTAGGTAGCATTCCACATAAAAAATTCTGTTTTTATCATTTACCTGCTCGAGGACGAGCAGGAATTAAGCTTGGGGACACTTGATACGTCTCCAATGTATCTATAATTTTTTATTCTTCCATGCTATTATCTTATCTGTTTTGGATGTTTTATATGCATTTTTACGTTATTTTATATTATTTTTGGGACTAAGTTATTAACCTAGAGCCCAGTGTCGGTTTCTGTTTTTTCCTTGTTTTTGAGTTTTACAAAAAAGGAATATCAAATGAAGTCCAAATGGAATAAAACTTTATGAAGATTTTTCTTGGACCAGAAGACACGCGTAGGACTTGGAGACGAAGGCAGAAGAGTCCTGAGGGCTCTACAAGCCCTTTGGGCGCACCCTAGGGGGGGCCTGACTTTTGGGCGCCTCGAGACTCCCCCAACCCTAATTATTTGCCTATAAATTCCAAAATATTTGCAAACCAACAGAAGCATCCAGCAAAATACTTATCCACCGCCATAAGCCTCTGTTTCCGCGAGATCCCATCTTGGGGCCTTTTCTGGCATCCTGTTGGAGGGGACTCAATCACGTAGGGCTTCTACATCAACTCTATTGCCCTTTCAATGAAGCGTGAGTAGTTTACCACACACCTATGGGTCCATAGCTAGTAGCTAGATGGCTTCTTCTCTCTCTTTGATCTTCAATACAATGTTCTCCTCAATGTTCTTGGAGATCTATCCGATGTAATCTTGTTTTGAGGTGTGTTTGTCGAGATCGATGAATTGTGGATTTATGATCAGATAATCTATGAATATTATTTGAATCTTCTCTGATTTCTTATATGCATGATTTGATATCTTTGTATTTATCTTCGAATTATCGGTTTGGTTTGTCCAACTAGATTTGTTTTTCTTGCAATGGGAGAGGTGCTTAGTTTTGGGTTCAATTTTGTGGTGTCCTCACCCACTGACAAAGTAGGAGTAGCGAGGCACGTATTTGTATTGTTTCCATCAAGGGTAAAAAGATGGGGCTTTCATCATATTGCTTGAGTTTATCCCTCTACATCATGTCATCTTATTTAAGGCGTTACTCCGTTCTTTTGAACTTAATGCTCTAGATGCATGCTGGATAGCGGTCGATGTGTGGAGTAATAGTAGTAGATGCAGGTAGGAGTCGGTCTACTTGACACCGACGTGATACCTATATTCATAATCATTGGCTTGGATATCGTCATAACTTTGCTCTTCTCTATCAATTGCTCGACATTAATTTGTTCAACCACCGTATTATTTTCCTTCAAGAGAGAAGCCTATAGTGAAACCTATGGCCCCCGGGTCTATTTTCCATCATATATTTTCAGATCTATTAACCAAAAATAACAGATTTGTGCTCCTACGCCGACCTTTGAGACCGCCGGTGATACGTCTCGAACGTATCTATAATTTTTTATTATTCCATGCTATTATATTATCTGTTTTGGATATTTTATATCCATAAATATGCTATTTTATATTATTTTTGGGACTAACTTATTAACCTAGAGCCCAGTGTTAGTTTCAATTTTTTCTTATTTTTGAGTTTTACAGAAAAATAATATCAAACGGAGTCCAAACGGAATAAAACTTCTGCGATGATTTTTCTTGGACGAGAAGACACATGTAGGACTTGGAGATGAAGTCAGAGGAGTCCCGTGGAGCCAACAAGCCTCCAGTGCACGCCCTAGGGGGGCTGGCTTGTGGGCACGTCAGAGCTCTTCTAACCCTAATTCTTGGCCTATAAAATCCCAAACATTCCCAAACGACTAGAATCGTCCACCAAAATACGTTTCCACCGCCGTAACCTTCTGTTCCCGTGAGATCCCATCTTGGGGCATTTTCCGGCATCCTGCCGGAGGGGGATTCGATCACGGAGGGGATTTACATCAACCCTGCTGCCCCTCCGATGAAGCGTGAGTAGTTTATCACAAACCTACGTGTCCATAGCTAGTAGCTAGATGGCTTCTTCTCTCTCTTTGATTCTCAATACCATGTTCTCCTTGATGTTCTTGGAGATCTATCTGATGTAATCTTCTTTTGTAGTGTGTTTGTCGAGATTCATGAATTGTGGATTTATGATTAGCTTATCTAGGAATATTATTTGAATCTTCTCTGAATTCTTATATGCATGATTTGATATCTTTGTGTTTCTCTTCGAATTATCGGTTTGTTTGGCCAACTAGATTGGTTTTTCTTGCAATGGGAGACGTGCTTAGTTTTGGGTTCAATCTTGCGGTGTCCTCAACCAGTGACAAAGTAGGGGTAGCAATGCATGTATTTGTATTGTTGTCATAAGGGTAAAAAGATGGGGTTTTCATCTTATTGCTTGAGTTTTATCCCTCTAAATCAGGTCATCTTAATTAAGGCGTTACTCCATTGTTATGAACTTAATACTCTAGATGCATGCTGGATAGCGGTCGATGTGTGGAGTAATAGTAGTAGATGCATGCAGGAGTCGGTCTACTTGACACGGACGTGATGCCTATATTCATAATCATTGCCTTGGATATCGTCATAACTTTGCGCTTCTATATCAATTGCTTGACAGTAATTTCTTCACCCACCGTATTA
The DNA here is from genome assembly GCF_003073215.2 of Triticum urartu. NCBI lineage: Eukaryota > Viridiplantae > Streptophyta > Magnoliopsida > Poales > Poaceae > Triticum > Triticum urartu. The sequence continues at coordinate 253,382,134 of NC_053024.1, forward strand.
TTTGCCTTCAAGAGAGAAGCCTCTAGTGAAACCTATGGCCCCGGGTCTATTTTCCTTCATATATTTTCGGGTCTATATACCAAAAATTCCTTACTGCAATTTATTTACTTTTATGTTTTAGTAATCTTTTATATCTATCTCTATCAGTTCTCACCTTTGCAAGTGACCGTGAAGGGATTGACAACCCCTTTATCATGTTGGGTGCAAGTGTTTGATTGTTTGTGTAGGTGCATATATTGGGGACTTGCATGTTTCTCCTACTAGATTGATACCTTGGTTCTTAACTGAGGGAAATACTTATCTCTACTTTGTTGCATCACCCTTTCCTCTTCAAGGGAAAAACCAACACAAGCTCAAGAAGTAGCAGGAAGAATTTATGGCACCATTGTCGGGGAGATCTACATGAATCCTACCAAGTACCCATCATAAACTCTCATCTCTTGCATTACATTATTTTGCATTTGCCTATTGTTTCCTCTCCCGCACTTCTAAATTTTTTTCAGAAAAATACAAAAAGATTTGCCTTTTTATCCGCCCTTCTTCCATTCGTCTTTTCATTTTCTTTTTGTTTGCTCATGTGTTAGATTGCTTGCCTTGTCACGGTGTCTGAAGAAATATGAAATTATGTGAATTTTCCAATACTAATAATAATGATTTTATTAGTACTCCGATTGCTCCCGCCAATAGTGTGAAATCTTATGAAATTAATGCCGCTTTGCTGAATCTTGTTATGAAGGATCAATTTTCCGGCCTTCCTAGTGAAGATGCCACATCCCATCTGAATAATTTCGTTGAGTTGTGTGATATGCAAAAGAAGAAATATGTGGACAATGATATTGTTAAATTGAAGCTATTTCCGTTCTCACTACAAGATCGTGCTAAAACTTGGTTTTCATCTTTGCCTAAAAATAGTATTTATTCATGGAATAAGTGTAAAGATGCTTTTATTTCCAAGTATTTTCCTCCCGCTAAGATCATCTCCCTTAGGAATGATATTATGAATTTTAAGCAACTTGATCATGAACATGTTGTAGAATCTTGGGAGAGGGTGAAATTGATGGTACGAATTTGCCCTACTCATGGTTTAAATTTGTGGATGATCATACAAATTTTTTATGCCGGATTGAATTTTGCTTCTAGAAATCTTTTAGATTCGGACACAGGGGTACTTTTATGGAAATTACATTAGGATAAGCTAATAAACTCCTAGATAATATTATGGCTAATTATTCTTAGTGGCATACCGAAAGATCTTCTACTAGTAAAAAGTTGCATCCTTTGAAGAGATTAATGTTTTGAGGGGAAATATGAATGAACTTATGAAATTGTTTGCTAGTAAGAGTGCTCCTATTGATCCCAATGAATAATGCATCTAAGGATGTGAATTTTGTTGGTAGGAACAATTTTGGTAATAACGCATATAGAGGTAATTTCAATCCTATGTCGTTTCCTAGTAATTCCTAAAATAATTATGGTAATTCCTACAACAATTCTTATGGAAATTATAATAAAATTCCCTATGATCTTGAGAACAATATTAAAGAATTTATTAGTTCTCAAAAGAATTTCAATGCTTTGGTTGAAGAAAAAAATCTTAAGATTGATGATTTGGCCAGGAACGTGGATATAATATCTCTTGAGATTGATTCTTTGAAAATTAATGATAATAATGAATCTCTGAAAGCTATGAGAATTTCTATTGACGAGTTCAAAGAAAGAACCACTAAGGTGTGTGCTAAGCGAGATTTGTTTGTAAAAGCATGTTCTTCTAGTTTTGTGAAAATAATGCTGAAGATCTTAAAGTGATTGATGTGACTCCTATTGAATCTTTGTTTTCTAATATAAATCTTGATAAACATGGGACTGGAGATGAGTCAACTTTAGTTAAAAGGCATCCCAATGATTTGGAGTTTATAGATCTTGATGCAAAAATTGATAAAAGTGGCATTGAAGAGGTCAAAACTTCAAGTAGCGATGAACCCGCTCTTTTGGATTTGAAGGATTTTAATTATGATAATTGTTCTTTGATAGATTGTATTTCCTTGTTGCAATCCATGTTAAATTCTCCTGATGCTTATAATCAAAATAAAGCTTTTACTAAACATATTGTTGATGCTATGATGAAATCTTTTGAAGAAAAGCTCGAATTGGAAGTTTCTAATCCTAGAAAACTTTATGATGAGTGGGAACCTACTATTAAGATTAAATATTATGAGTGCCATGCTTTGTGTGATTTGGATTCTAGCGTTTCCACGATTCCAAAAACTTTATGTGATGTGTTAGATTTCCATGAAATTGATGATTGTTCTTTAAATTTGCATCTAGCGGATTCCGCTATAAAGAAACCTATGGGAAGAATTAATGATGTTCTTATTGTTGAAAATAGGAATTATGTGCCCGTAGATTTCATTGTTCTTGATATAGATTGCAATCCTACATGTCCTATTATTCTCGGTAAACCTTTCCTTAGAATGATTGGTGAAATTATTGATATGAAAGAAGGAAACATTTGATTTCAATTCCCGTGAAGAAATGGCATGGAAAAATTTCCTAGAAAGAAAATTAAGTTGTTGTCGGAGTAATGGGCCATGGATAGCCTAATCCGAGTCCCTGAGCATTTCAAGACATTGGGCCAGCTGCGCCCAACGAGCGTCAAGGACGAAGCGCCGCCTTTTGGTGGCCGGCTGGCTCAAAGCGGCCGGCTGCCAGAGAACCGCTAAGTATCGGCAGACGGCCCCAAGACAAGCCGACTCCCAGCAGGCGGCCTCCAGAGAGGCCGGCTCCTAGCAGGCGGCCCACGGCGCCCTCAAAGTCTGCGCCCCCATAAAAAAGACAGGACATGGTGTGGCTACAGTATAGCCCATCACCCCCGTATCCATGGCAGGGCGCGGCCACAGTGTCCCGTACCGGCCGAGATCTCTGGACGGCGCGGCACTGTTGCCATCTCACCCTCGACGTCACCCCTGTCAGGCGGACCCATGTTCCCACAAACCTCTGCACTTGGAGGCCCAACAACGTCTACAAGAAGAAGGTTGTGTAGTAGACATCAAGCTCTTTTCTGGCGCCGTTGCCAGGGAAGTTAGCGCTTGAAGGTATATCTTTAGATCTTTCAATCGAGTATTTTAGTTTCTTGTTTTATCACTATTTTAGTTTATAAAAGAAAACTATAAAAAATGGAATTAAGTTTGTCTCATACACTTCACCTTTTTAATATCTTTCGTGAGTATGATGGAAAGGATAATTGTGCTGAAGTGCTAGAAGAAGAAATCTATAAAATGTTTGGCACTAAATATTTGAATGATGAGCATGATTGCAATGTTGTTAGTATGAATTCCTTGAATATCTATGATGCTAATGATATGCAAAGCCACAAGCTTGGGGAAGCTATGTTTGATGAAGATGATATTTTTTGTCCCCCAAGTTTTGATGATCAAATTTATTACGATGAAAGCATGCCTCCTATCTATTATGATTATTGTGATGACACGTATGCTTTAAAGAATAATGATATCCATGAAACTTGTCATCTTGATTTCAATTTTCAATCACATGATAGTTATTTTGTTGAGTTTGCTCCCACTATTATTCATGAGAAGAATTTTGCTTATGTCGAGAGTAGTAAATTTTGCATGCTTGTAGATCATGAAAAGAATGCTTTAGGTGCTGGTTATATTGTTGAATTCATTCATGATTCTACTGAAAATTATTATGAGGGAGGAACATATGCTTGTAGTACTTGCAATAATATCAAATTTCCTCTCTATGTGCTTAAAATTTTGAAGTTATGCTTGTTTTACCTTCCTATGCAAGTTGATTCTTGTTCCCACAAGTTGTTTGCTCACAAAATCCCTATGCATAGGAAGTGGGTTAGACTTAAATGTGCTAGTAATATTCTTCAAGATGCTCTCTTTATATTTCAATCCTTATCTTTTATGTGAGCATCATCGAAATCATCATGCCTAGCTAGGGGTGTTAAACGATAGCGCTTGTTGGGAGACAACCCTATTTTATTTTTGTTCCTTGATTTTTGTTCCTGTTTAGTAATAAATAATTCATCTAGCCTCTGTTTAGATGTGGTTTTATGATTTTAATTAGTGTTTGTGCCAAGTAGAACCGTTGGGAAGACTTGGGGAAAGTCTTGTTGATCATGCTGTCAAAAACAGAAACTTTAGCGCTCACGAGAATTGCTGCCATTTTTATTTGGAGAGTGATATTTAGTTAATTATTTCTGCAGATGATTAATAGGTAAATTCCTCAGGTCCATAAATTTATTTGAGAATTTTATGAGTTCCATAAGTATACTTTTGGTCCATATTACTACAGACAGTTCTGTTTTTGACAGATTCTGTTTTTCATGTGTTGTTTACTTATTTTGATGAATCCATGGCTAGTAAAATAGTTTATAAACCGTAGAGAAGTTGTAATACAGTAGGTTTGACACCAATATAAATAAAGAATGAGTTCATTACAGTACCTTGAAGTGGTGATTTATTTTCTTATACTAACGGAGCTTACGAGTTTTCTGTTAAGTTTTGTGTTGTGAAGTTTTCAAGTTTTGGGTAAGGATTCGATGGACTATGGAATAAGGAGTGGCAAGAGCCTAATCTTGGGGATTCCCAAGGCACCCCAAGGTAATATTCAAGGAAAACCAAGAGCCTAAGCTTGGGGATGCCCCGGAAGGCATCCCCTCGTTCGTCTTCGTTCATCGGTAACTTTACTTGGATCTATATTTTTATTCGCCACATGATATGTGTTTTGCTTGGAGCGTCAATTTATTTTGTTAGTATTTTCTTGCTTTTATTTATAACAATGTTTTTCATATTTTATTTCTATAAAAGTGGCATTAATAGTCCTTTATGCCTATGTTACAAGTACACATGTTGCTGTTTGAAAACAGAAAGTTTACCGCTGTTGCAATAATTCCCTAGAAAAGTCAGAATGTGATAAAATGTTGAAACCTTTTGCATATTAAGCTCTGATAAATTTAATACTGTGGGAATTTTCTTTCATAATTTTTGGATCTAGGGAAGTATGGATGTTGCAGTATTCTTACAGACTATCCTGTTTAGGCAGATTGCTGTTATGTTTGCATTGTTTGCATATGTTTGCTTCTTTAATGATTCTATTTGAGGATAGGACTATTAAATATGCAGAGGCATTTAGTATGCAATGTTGAATAATAATTTTAGTGATTTGCTACAGTAGATTATGATAAGGTTTTGGCAATGGTTTATACTAACTTATCTCACAAGTCCTTGTTGAGTTTTGTGTGGATGAAGCTTTTGAGATTTAGGGAGACGGTGATATGAGAGGAATTAAGGAGACACAAAAGCTCAAGCTTGGGGATGCCCAAGGCACCCCAAGACAATATTTCAATAAGTCTCAAGCGTCTAAGCTTGGGGATGCCCCGCTTGGCATCCCACCTTTCTTCTTCAACAAGTATCGGTTAGTTTCGGTTGATCCTAAGTTTTTGCTTCTTCACATGATGTTTTCCATCCTTAGAATGTCATTTTATTTTGCTTTGTTTGCTGTTTGAATAAAATACCAAGATCTTAAATTATTAAATGTTAGAGATTCTTCACATAGTTGCATAATTATTCGACTACTCATTGATCTTCACTTATATCTTTCGGAGTAGTTTGTTGTTTGCTCTAGTACTTCACTTATATCTTTTAGAGCATGGTGGTAGTTTTATTTTGAAGCAATAGATGAACTCGCATGCTTCACTTATATTATTTTGATAGTCTTAAATAGCATGGTAATTTGCTTAAAATCCTAATATGCTAGGTATTCAAGAATAATAAAATTCTCTTATGAGTGTGTTGAATACTAAGAGAAATTTGATACTTGATTATTGTTTTGAGATATGGAGGTAATAATATTAAAGTCGTGCTAGTTGAGTAGTTGTGAATTTGAGGAATGCTTGTGTTGAAGTTTGCAAGTCCCGTAGCATGCACGTATGGTAAACGTTATGTAACAAATTTGAAACATGAGGTGTTATTTGATTGTCCTCCTTATGAGTGGCGGTCGGTGATGAGTGATGGTCTTTTCCTACCAATCTATCCCCCTAGGAGCATGCGCGTAGTGCCGAGGTTTTGGATGACTTGCAGATTTTTGCAATAAGTATGTGAGTTCTTTATGACTAATGTTGAGTCCATGGATTATACACACTCTCACCCTTCCATCCTTGGTAGCCTCTTCGGTACCGTGCATTGCCCTTTCTCACATTGAGAGTTGGTGCAAACTTCGCCGGTGCATCCAAACCCCGTGATATGATATGCTCTGTCAGACATAAACCTCCTTATATCTTCCTCAAAACAGCCACCATACCTACCTATTATGGCATTTCCATAGCCATTCCGAGATATACTGCCATGCAACTTCCCACCATTCCGTTCATCATGACACATTCATCATTGTCATATTGCTTTGCATGATCATGTAGTTGACATCGTATTTGTGGAAAAGCCACCGTTCATAATTTTTCATAGATGTCACACTTGATTCATCGCAATTCCGGTACACCGCCGAAGGCATTCACATAGAGTCATACTTTGTTCTAGTATCAAGTTGTAATCATTGAGTTGTAAATAAATAGAAGTGTGATGATCATCATTAATAGAGCATTGTCCCAAATAAAAAAAGGGGGGACAAATAAAAAAAGAAGAAAGGCTAAAAAAAGAAGAAAGGCCAAATAAAAAAAGAAAGGCCAAATAATAAAAAGGGGCAATGCTACTATCCTTTTTCCACACATGTGCTTCAAAAGTAGCACCATGTTCTTCATATAGCGAGTCTCATATATTGTGCTTCAAAGTAGCACCATGTTCTTCATATAGAGAGCCTCTTGAGTTATCACTTTCATATACTAGTGGGAATTTTCATTATAGAACTTGGCTTGTATATTCCAACAATGGGCCTCCTCAAGTGCCCTAGGTCTTCGTGAGCAAGCAAGTTGGATGCACACCCACTAGTTTCTTTTGTTGAGCTTTCATACATTTATAGCTCTAGTGCATCCGTTGCATGGCAATCCCTACTCCTCGCATTAACATCAATCGATGGGCATCTCCATAGCCCATTGATTAGCCTCGTTGATGTGAGACTTTCTCCTTTTTGTCTTCTCAACATAACCCCCTCATTATATTCTATTCCACCCATGGTGTTATATCCATGGCTCACGCTCATGTATTGCGTGAAAGTTTATGAGTCTGAGATTACTAAAGTATGAAAGAATTGCTTGGCTTGTCATCGGGGTTGTGCATGATGAGAGCATTCTTGTGTGACGAAAATGGAGCATGACTAAACTATATGATTTTGTAGGGATGAACTTTCTTTGGCCATGTTATTTTGAGAAGACATAATTGCTTAGTTAGTATGCTTGAAGTATTATTATTTTTATGTCAATATGAACTTTTGTCTTGAATCTTTCGGATCTGAATATTCATATCACAAGTAAGAAGAATTACATTGAAATTATGCCAACTAGCATTCCACATCAAAAATTATCCTTTTTATCATTTACCTACTCGAGGACGAGCAGGAATTAAGCTTGGGGATGCTTGATACGTCTCCAACGTATCTATAATTTTTGATTGCTCCATGCTATATTATCTACTGTTGTAGGCAATATTGGGCTTTATTATCCACTTTTATATTATTATTGGGACTAACCTATTAACCGGAGGCCCAGCCCAGATTTGCTGTTTTATGCCTATTTCACTGTTATGAAGAAAAGGAATATCAGACGGAGTCGAAACGGAACGAAATCAACTGGAGAAGTTATTTTTGGAAGGAAACACACCTGATGGACATGGACCCCACGTCTGAGGATACGGGAGCTGCCCACGAGGGTGGGGGCGCGCCCCCCTGCCTCGTGGGGCCCCCGTGGCTCCTCCGACGTCCTCCATGCACCCATATATATCCACGTACCTAAAACTTCCAGAACGCAACATAGATCGGGAGTTCCGCTGCCAGAAGCCTCCATAGCCACCAAAAGTCAATTGGGACCCTGTTTCGGCACCCTGCCGGAGGGGGGAACCCTCACCGGTGGCCATCTTCATCATCCCGGTGCTCTCCATGACGAGGAGGGAGTAGTTCTCCCTCGGGGCTGAGGGTATGTACCAGTAGCTATGTGTTTGATCTCTCTCTCTCTCGTGTTCTCTAGACGATACGATCTTGATGTATCGTGAGCTTTGCTATTATATTTGGATCCTATGATGTTTCTTCCCCCCTCTTCTCTCTTGTAATGAATCGAGTTTCCCCTTTGAAGTAATCTTATCGGATTGAGTCTTTAAAGACTTGAGAACACTTGATGTATGTCTTGCCGTGGATATCTGTGGTGACAATGGGATACCATGTGCCACTTGATGTATGTTAAGGTGACCACCTTGCGGGTTTCGTGACATTGGGAACCTATGCATAGGGGTTGGCACACGTTTTCATCATGATTCTCCGGTAGAACTTTGGGCCACTCTTTGAGGTCCTTTGTGTTGGTTGAATAGATGAATCTGAGATTGTGTGATGCATATTGTATAATCATACCCACGGATACTTGAGGTGACATTGGAGTATCTAGGTGACATTGTGGTTTTGGTTGATTTGTGTCTTAAGGTGTTATTCTAGTACAAACTCTAGGGCTGTTTGTGACACTTATAGGAATAGACCAACGGATTGATTGGAAAGAATAACTTTGAGGTCGTTTCGTACCCTACCATAATCTCTTCGTTCATTCTCCGCTATTAGTGACTTTTGAGTGACTCTTTGTTGCATGTTGAGGGATAGTTATGTGATTCAATTATGTTAGTATTGTTGAGGGAACTTACACTAGTGAAAGTATGAACCCTAGGCCTTATTTCCTATCACTGCAATACCGTTTACGCTCACTTTTATCACTTGCTACCTTGCTGTTTTTATTATTTCAGATTACAAATACCTTTATCTACTATCCATATACCACTTGTTTCACCATCTCTTCGCCGAACTAGTGCACCTATACAATTTACCATTGTAATGGGTGTGTTTGGGACACAAGAGACTCTATGTTATTTGGTTGCAGGGTTGCTTGAGAGAGACCATCTTCATCCTACGCCTCCTACGGATTGATAAACCTTAGGTCATCCACTCGAGGGAAATTTGCTACTGTCCTACAAACCTCTGCACTTGGAGGCCCAACAACGTCTATAAGAAGAAGGTTGTGTAGTAGACATCAACTGACAGCTGGGTCCTACACCCGGCCAGATTACTATTGTACCCCTGGTGGGTAGGCCTATATAAACCCCCCATGGCACCCATGTAAAGGGTTCCCAACCTGTTAGAACTAGACACACACATAGAAAGAGGAGAGAGCTAGCCCTTCTTTCTTCTACCTCTAGCATACAGCTCGAGGAGAACCATTGTACTCGCTAGTGCATTAGTGACCATGTGGAGACCCCGCAGAGCAGGACTAGGGGTGTTATCTCCTAGGAGAGCCCCAAACCTGGGTAAGATTCGTCGGTGTGCATGTCTTTGCCTCATCCTGTTTCCTAGCACCGACGACGTCCTACTAGCCCCCATCATGATTAGCCATCCTTTGGCATATGTCGCACCAAACCCCCGATATTTGGCGCTCACCATGGGGCTAGGTGCACCGTCGTCTGGAGATCTATTCTGGACGGGAACCCTCATCCTCCCTGCTAAGCGCAGCCAGCCAGGCACGCCGGATGGCGTTTGCGCCGACGCGTTGCATGGCGCAGAGGTCGCCTGCGCGGCGAGCTGCCTCGCTGACCTTGTTGGAGAGATCCGCCTCTCCGATGAGCCTGCATCCGATGTGGGCAACGACGGCCCCGAGAGCCGCCTCGTCAGTTTCCTCGACCAGCTCCACATCGCCGACGAGCCAGCTATCGACTTGGAGTCGGTCGACTCCGACACGGCGTCGCTCGACGCATTCCCTACCAACGTGGTGATCGTTGATGATCCTCTCCCCCATGCCGACAACGGCGGCAGCACCGTCACGGAGGTGCTCGTCATCATCCACGATGGAGTTTCCGGTGACGGTGCCCGAGACCCGCTCCAAGCAACACTGCAAGGCCTGTCTGCACACATCACAGAAGACGCCGACGCCGAGATGCTAGAAGCCCACCGCGTCCAGCTTGTCGAGAGCGCCAAGAAGCTAGCTAGCATGAGACACCTTTCGGAGGCTTATCCGGGCGAGATGGACCACGCCGTTGGCGGCACGTCGGCTCCTGGCGGGCCCAGCCGCATCGGTACGGTCCGACAGTGCGGCGCGGCCATTGGCAGCATGTTCAGGGCCGATCACCCCGTCTACGCCATGCCTATGGAGAACCTACGAGCTGCCCAAGCAGCATCAGATGAGCTGGACAACCTCGAAGGTGATGAGCATCGCCACATGATGGAGCGCGTCGAGCGACTTATCGATGCGGCTGCTGAGCAGCAAGAAACCAGCTACCGCGTCGAGGACCCCAATCGGTGGAACGACGACCCACCTCCCCACCAGGAGTATGGCGCGACCTCCCGGACACCAACTAATGGCAATCACGGACGACGAGACAAGGAGCCGGCTGCCAGCCGCAGCCGGACGCACATCACCATCGAGCGCGACCAAGACGGCCGCCCTCGTGCGCTGGAACGACCAGGCGGCTACCAACCTCCCCAACACAGAGAAAAGCGCGTGTCTCCACCGCATGTCGATCATCTGAGTCTTGGAGGCCGGTTTGGCCCCCGAGAAGGAATCGGAGAGAATGATGCCCGCCACCGGATCGATCTGCTCAACCGATCCCTGGCACTAGAAGAAGACGCTCTGGGCCTGCCTTGCTTCGGCCCCCACGTCAGAGATGAGCCCTTCCCCAAAGGGTTCACGCACCCAAGAGATACGCCCAAGTATACCGGATCCATGAAGCCGAAGGACTGGCTGGTCGACTACTCCACAGCCGTCAGCATTGCAAACGGCAACAAGCGTGTTGCCGTGAAGTACGTTCCACTCATGCTCCAGGGCACCGCCCGGACATGGTTGAACAGCCTGAAGCCCCATAGCATCAACAGCTAGGTAGATTTCACTGACGCCTTCATCCGCAACTTCACCAGCACGTACAAGTGGCCCCCCAAGCCTCGCCAGCTCTCCTTGTGCGTCCAAGGCCCCAACGAATCAACTCACGACTACCTCACACGTTGGGCCGAGCTACGCAACTCTTGCGAGGGCATGCACGAGGTGCAGGCCATCGAGTACTTCACAGCCGGGTGCAGAGAAGGCACTTTGCTCAAACACCGGCTCCTCTGTGACGAGCCGATGACCCTCGACGAGCTGCTGATCATAGCAGACAAATACGCCACGGCCGATTCCTCCATGAAGATAGAGATCCAAGTTGATGCATCTGGCAAGGTGGCTCCTCAAGCTCCTCGGACCCTGACTGGTTATACTAGTCGGCGCCTGTAGCAAAGTGACATCAAGCAAAAGGCCCCGATGTCGGCTTCCACCAGCCGGCAGGTGGCAGCAGTCGAAGACCGGCAGCCGGAAGGGCTGCCTCTTCCCAACCGCCAGAAAGGCGGCAAGCCTAACTGGTTGCCCGCCTTCTCCTACGAGTAGACTCTTGATGCTCCCTGCAAGTTGCACAGCGGCGCGAAACCGTCTAACCACACCACCCGGAAGTGTCATTAGCTCACACGAATCTCCAAGCGTGAAGGGCTGCAACCAACGTCGCCTGCTGGCCAGCCGCCTCCCGCTCCTCAGCACCCTGCGGCCCATCCAGCAGTCGACGCCGTTCAAGATCAATTCCCTAAAGAACATGGAGCATATGTTGTTTTCACCAGTGGGGCCGATGACAGGAGCAGCCGGCGCTGACAGTCTCGTGAGGTAAATGTCGTGGCCATTGAAGCTCCAGAGTTCATGCACTGGTCAGAGAGGCCAATCAGTTGGAGTCGGGCCGATCACCCGGAAGTAATGCCTTCCCCGGGCTCTTACGCTTTGGTGTTGGAGGCCACCTTTGCCATAGAGAGGCGAGCTACTCGTTTCTCCTGAATCTTGATAGATGGCGGCAGCAGCATCAACATCCTGTACCGTGCTACCATGGACAAGTTGAAGATCAAACCCAAGCATCTCCTACCCAGTCGGACTGTCTTCCACGGCATAGTTCCTGGCCTTTCTCACTCACCAATCGGCAAGATCCAGATAGATGTCCTCTTTGGGATAAAGACCATTTCTGCCGAGAGCCCATCTGGTTTGAGGTGGTCGACCTGGAAAGCCCGTACCATGCACTACTTGGCCGACCTGCTTTAGCCAAGTTCATGGCGGTGCCACATTATGCCTACCTCAAAATGAAGATGCCGAGTGCCAAGGGAGTCATTACAATCTCCAGAGATTATCAGAAGTCGTCCGACTGTGCGGCCGCTAGCAGCCGGCTGGCCGAGTCCCTTGTGATCGCTGCCGAGAAGCGGCTCCTTGACCGGGTTGTGGCCATGGCCGGCAAGCAGCCACACATGTCTCATGATCCCAAGGAGGCGGAAGCTGAAGGATCCTTCAAGCCGGCCAAGGAGACAAAGAAGACACCATTGGACCCAGAGCACCCGGAGAGGTACGCTGTCATAGGCGCAAACCTTGACAGCAAATAGGAAAGCGAGCTCGTCTATTTCCTCCGTGAGAATCGACACATCTTCGCATGGTTTCCCAGAGACATGCCGGGTGTCCCGACGGATTTTGCCGAGCACAAGCTACACGTCGGAGAAGATGCCAAGCTAGTCAAGCAACCCCTCCACCGACTGTCAAAGGAAAAGAGAAGAATCGTTGGGGAAGAGATCGCCCGTCTGTTGGCAGCCGGCTTCATCATGGAAGTTTTCTTCCCAGAATGGCTTGCCAACCCAGTCCTTGTACTGAAGAAGAATAACAAATGGCGAATGTGCATTGACTACACCAGCCTCAACAAGGCCTGCCCAAAGGATCCGTTTGCTCTGCTGCGGATAGACCAAGTGATAGACTCCACAGCCGGATGCGAGTTGTTGAGTTTTTTGGATGCCTACTCAGCATACAACCAGATCAAATTGAACCCGGCAGACCATTTGAAGACCGCATTCATCACACCATTTGGAGCCTTCTGCTACCTGACTATGACATTCGACCCGACTGGACCTAGCATCCATTGCCCATCCGCAGTTAAACGGCCAAGTTGAGCGAGCAAACGGCCTCATCCTTTCTGGCATCAAGCCCCGACTGGTCAAGCCTCTACAGCAGTCGGTCGGCTGTTGGATTGATGAGCTGCCGGCCATCCCCTGGAGCCTGCGCACAACTCCAAGGACGGACATTGAGTTTGACTCACCTCGCGTCACCATGTACACCGAGGCAGAAGCAAAAGAAGCGCGGTAAGACGGCGTCGATCTGCTGAAGGAGGGCCGGCTGTTAGCACTCAGCCGTTCCGCCATCTACTAGCAGAGTCTGCGCCGCTACTACAACCGGAAGGTCAAGCCAAAATCTTTCCCGGAGGGAGACCTTGTGCTCCGGATGATCCACCGAACAGCCGGCCAACACAAGCTCTCGGCACCTTGGGAAGGCCCATTCATCATTAGCAAAGTTTTGGGAAACGACTCCTACTACCTGATCGATGCTCAGAAGCCCAGAGCACGCAAGAGAGACGACTCCGGCAAAGAGATAGATCGGCCGTGGAATGCAAACCTCCTTCGAAGATTTTACAGTTGATGCAGTATGTACCACGCTATCTTTTGTATTAAGTACGAAGACTCCGGGTCCCCCGAGAAGAGCTCGGGGGCTACCCTCTTTTCTATATATGATAAATATTATGCCTATGAATGTGTTATTTCATTATTTCTGCCTGGCACCGGGTTCGACATGTCGACCCGGGGGCTCGCCGCCTTGTACGATGTGGTGCTTCCTGCAGTCAGACAAGTAGTGTGTTGGCACCTAAGCCTTCTCCTGCCAGAAGCCGCAGCTCGCACAAAGACTGTCCAGTGGGCAGGAGTTACAAGCAGGAAAGGGTGTCTGCATGAAATATGGCTAAGGACCCCAAGCATGCACATAGTTTAGGCCGGCTTCCCGCCTCATCGACCGGCTGTTGAAACAGCCGGCCCGCCAGTTTCTACTTAGCTTGTTAACGCTCTAGTCGGCTAAGTACTTGCCCTCCCGGAAGCAGCTAAGTACTTGACCAGCCAACAGTCCGCAGAGCGGCTGTTGCCTGGCAAGACTATAGCCAAGGGAGGGCGGCAAAGGAAAAAGTCCAAGGGGCTGAAAACAAGACAAGTCAAAACTCAGCAAAAGCACAACTTCTGAAAAAGCATATTTACATGTCAAAAGGACCTTGGCCAGCATTCAACAGAGTTTGAAATACACCCCGCGTGTGGAATTGCGCAAATTTAACAAAGTTTGTCAAGACTGATAAAACAGGGAAAATAAAGATAAGTCAGCGGCCTAGGGAGCTGTAGAGGGATCCGGCTAGGTGGCGGAGTCGGTGGCGCCGGTTGGTGGAGTGGACGGCTGGTCAGTCTCCGCTTGGTCGCCTCCAGCAGCAGTTGGCGCACTCGAGCGTGGCTCGTTGTTCGAGGCATGATCAAGCTGGGGCTGGCCGTCCGCTCCGACCTCTGGCGCTTCTTCTTTGCCTTCCTCGTCCTCCTCATCTTCTCCCTCGTCGTTGGAGTCGATCACCTCAGCCGAGTCTTCATCGTCCTCCAGGTTTAGTCCGAACCACTCTAGTGGCGCCTCGACTCCATCCTCAGCCAGCTCAGGAACGAAGATGCTGGTGTCGGTGTAGTCGGCGATCGCCACTGCCCGTCTGACAAGGTCGCGCTCCGCCGCCACCAGCTCCTCTTGGGTCTCCTGCCGAAATGTGGCCAACTAGGCTAGGTTTAGCCCAGGATACCATGCCTTGACGAACTCCAAGGCCCGACGCCCTCCATCCCGGGCTGAAGAGCCCTTCCAAGCCTCGAGTCGGACGGCCGCCACCTCCAACCAGTCGGTCGTCCAACAGGGAGTGCGCGGAGCCGGCACGTCTGGCCAAAGGGTGGAGATCTCCTGGGCCGCGGCACGCTGAAGGCGGCGTAGCATCCGTTGAGCCGGCCAAAGGCGGGCTTGGATGCTGAGAAGCTGCTCGCTAAGGGTCCAGGGAGCATCGGCAGCGATCTGCACGCCTTCTGCCCTCCGTTCCTCACGATAAGCCTCGATGGCCTCATTGGCGGCGTCGGAATGGCCAGGAAAGAAGCCCGCATAGACAGAAAGCAAAGAAGTCAGAAGTTGGAAGTCAGAAGCTAGAGGCCGGCTCGGTTGGCAGCCGGCAACCAAAAGAAAAAGAAAAAAAGACGAAAACTTACCATGAACCATGTCTTCAATCCTGCCGAAGCCGGATTTCAGCAGCGCCTCCTTGTCGGTCCAGGTGGAGCGTTCGGTCTCGAACTCGGCAAGGAGATTGGACTCCTTCACCTCCACCTCCTTCCAGGCCGTCCGGAGAAGGTCCGCCTGCTCCGCCAGTTACGTGGCCAGTCGGTCGCGCTCCTGGGCCAGCTCGTTGCACTCTGCCTCCTTGGCTCGCAACGCGGTGTTGGCTTCACCCAGCTGCTGCTGCAAGGCGGCATTGGCCTCTACAAGAGCGGAGAAAGAAAAAAAAGATGTCAATAACCAACAAAGGAGAAGTATAGTTGCCGGGGAGATTCGGCCCGACTGCTCAGCAGTCAGCCCGAATCTCGGGGACTACAGCCTGCGGGTGCGCTATCGCGCCCCCGTAGAGAAAGAAAATAGTGACTCACTCCGGCTTTCCGCCAAGTCGGCGGTCCGTCGGTCCAGATCTCAGATGTTGGAGTTGAAGGTGGCCACGCGAAGATTATGATAGTCCTGCAAAGAAGATAGAAGAAAAGTTAGCACTCGGAGCCCGCCAAGTAAAGTTCCGGGCCACCTGCTCAGCAGCCAGCCCGAAACTCAGGGGCTACATCCAGTGGGTGCGCTGGCGCGCCCCACAGAGAAGTACAAGAATCAAAGACAAAGAAGTCAGAAACATACCTGAATGGCCGCTCATGAATCCAGGAATGCCCTGTTGCACTGCTGAAGAGCGGTGGCCTCAGCTCAGAGTTTGGCCTGGACGTCCAGGATTGCTTGATTCAAAGCACCCGCCCCACCTCCACGCACCCATTCAGCAGGAGCGGTGCTGGTTGCTTCAACATCCGGGACTGACGAGCTCGCAGCGCCGGCTTCCAGCGATCGTGGCGCCGAAGTCGCCTTCACGCCTCGGCGGCGCGATGGTGTGCGGACCTCATTAGTCGGGACCGTCACCACCTCTTTCCTGGCTGGCGGTGCTGGCGGGGTGGCCGACTGCTTATCCTGCGATCTGTCAACCGGCGGCGGCGAAGGCACGGCTACCTCCGGCATGGAGACGTCGCTGGCTCCCCTCTCCATGACCGGTTGTTTATCGCCGGCTCCCCCAATCGGCGCCGTGAACTCCAGAGGCGGCGGCATAGAGTTCAGGGGGATGACGAACAACGGCGCTTGGAGGTACGCGGCTTCTTCGGCCCGCTTCTTTGTCGCGGCATCAGCCTCAGCCTCCGCCAGCTTCTTCAGCATGGCAGCCTCCGCCTTGTCCGCCTCCGCCTGCTCCATGCGGGCGGCTTCCCACTCCTCGCGCAGCTCCCGCGCGTTTCATTCCTATGCCTCCCGGAGGTCGGCTGCAAGATCGATTCATCGGGTGGTGGCAGAAGTCTCCCCCGACCCGATGACGGAGGCGGCGGCCGACTTCTCAAGAGAGAGCGGAGCCCTAAGTCATTGAAGTAAAGCAGAAAAACTCAGGTAGAATCAACAAAAGAGAAAAACACAAGGAAAGGGCACTTACCCCCACACCGTAGGAGGCGCTTTCGGAAGCTTCTAAAATTTGGTCGCTTTCGCGGCGGCCTCCTTCCGCTTGGTCATGGCGGTCGGGTTCTTGGGCTTCTTCGGCGCGTTGGCAAACAAGGCGGCGCCTTGTTTACGCTTGCGCGTGCCGCCTTGAGCAGCCGGCTCGGCGGAAGGGCCTGCGTCTGCCCTGCCGGTGCCTCGCGCATGGCACGGCTCGTCTTCATCGTCGTCGTCATCGGGCCAGGTCTCGATGCCACCCACGTCTTCGGAGGCGCCCGCTCAGTCGCCGCCGCCTATGGCGTCGTCCTCCAAGGCAGCCGCCCCAGAGTCGGAGTCGTCCACACCGCTCACTGCCCGGTCCGGCAGGTCGTCTCCACCTGGCCCTACGATGGCGGCCGTCGATGGAGACATGAAGATCTGTGTTCACAAGACCGACTATTCATGATGACAAGACCAAAACCAAAACAAATACTAAAAAGTAAAGAGTTGAAGAACTTACAGGAGGCAGCGGGTTGGCCCGGGAGTATAGCCGCATAAAAAACCGCCAAGACCCCTCCGACAACTAGAGGTCAGAGATCTCGTTCACCATTCGGGCGACTTCGGCAGTCGGCATGTCCATCGTGCATGTCCGGCTCGGGTCCCGGTGCCCGCTCATCCGACAGGTCAGATGAGGCCGGCCTTGGAGTGGGAGAACCTGATACGTCTCCGTCATATCTACTTTTCCAAACACTTCTGCCCTTGTTTTGGACTCTAACTTGCATGATTTGAATGGAACTAACCCAGACTGACGTTGTTTTCATCAGAATTACCATGGTGTTATTTATGTGCAGAAACAAAAGTTCTCGGAATGACCTGAAACTCCACGGAACGTCTATTTGGAAATAATAAAAAATCCTCTCAAAAGATGAAGACCAAAGGGGCCCACCACCTATCCACGAGGGTGGGGGGCACGCCTGCCCCCCTAGGGCACGCCCCCTACCTCGTGGGCCCCCTGGAGCTCCTCCGACCTCAACTCCAACTCTATATATTTGGTTTCGGGGAGAAAAAAAAGAGAGAAGGATTCATCGTGTTTTACGATACAGAGCCGCCGTCAAGCCCTAAAACCTCTCGGGAGTGCTGATCTGGAGTCTGTTCGGGGCTCCGAAGAGGGGAATCCGTCGCCATCGTCATCATCAACCATCCTCCATCACCAATTTCATGATGCTCACCGCCGTGCGTAAGTAATTCCATCTTAGGCTTGCTAGACAGTGATGGGTTGGATGAGATTTATCATGTAATCGAGTTAGTTTTATTAGGGTTTGATCCCTAGTATCCACTATGTTCTGAGATTGATGTTGCTATGACTTTGCTATGCTTAATGCTTGTCACTAGGTCCTGAGTGCCATGATTTCAGATCTGAACCTATTATGTTTTCATCAAGATATGAGAGTTCTTGATCCTATCTTGCAAGTCTATAGTCACCTATTATGTGTTATGATCCATTAACCCTGAAGTGACAATAATCGGGATACTTACCGGTGATGACCGTAGTTTGAGGAGTTCATGTATTCACTATGTGTTAATGCTTTGGTCCAGTACTCTATTAAAAGGAGGCCTCAATATCCCTTTGTTTCCGGTAGGACCCCGCTGCCACGGGAGGGTAAGACAAAACATGTCATGCAAGTTCTTTTCCATAAGCACGTATGACTATATTTGGAATACATGCCCACATTACATTGATGAATTGGAGCTAGTTCTGTGTCACCCTAGGTTATGACTGTTACATGATGAACCGCATCCGGCATAATTCTCTATCAATGATCCATTTCCTACGAGCTTTCCATATATTGTTCTTCGCTTATTTACTTTTCCGTTGCTATTGCTATCACCACTACAAAATACCAAAAACATTACTTTTTCTACTGTTACCTTTTGCTATTGTTACCACTACTATCATATTACTTTGCTACTAAACACTTTGCTGCAGATATTAAGTTTCCAGGTGTGGTTGAATTGACAACTCAGCTGCTAATACTTGAGAATATTCTTTTGCTCCCTTTGTGCCGAATCAATAAATTTGGGTTGAATACTCTACCCTCAAAAACTATGGGTTATCAAGACTATTTTCTGGCGCCGTTGCCGGGGAGCATAACTCTATTCTTTGAGTCACTTTGGATTTATATTTGCTTATCATTATGAAGAACTTGAGAGATCCAAAAACCAAGATTTATCCCTCAACTACGAGGGGAGGTAAGGAACTGCCATCTAGCTCTGCACTTGATTCGCCTTCTGTTTTGAGTAAGCTTGCGACACCCAAACCTGCTTCTGCTATTCGTTCTGATATGTCGCATGTTATTGATGATGCCACTTCTGCTATGCATGATACATATGATGAAACTACTTCTATGCTTGATACTACTGTGCCACTTGGTGAATTTCCTGATGAACAACTTGCTAGGGTTAGAGAGAGTGAAAATATTGAATCTGATAATATTGATGAAAGTGATGATGAAGACTCTTCCCCTAATAACGAATCACCTGTTATTCCCGAGGGTTATGTTTTTGAAAAGGAAGCTGCTTTAGCTATTTTAGCTTGCAAAGATAGATACGAGCTCAAGAGGTTATTAGCTAAATGGAAGCAGCAATCTCTTAATGCTAGAATGAAACCTGACCCTGCTTTTGCTACTTCACCTATCTGTGTTACTGATAAGGATTATGAATTCTCTATTGATCCTGATATAATTACTTTGGTTGAATCTGATCCTTTTCATGGCTATGAATCTGAAACTGTTGTGACACATCTTACTAAATGAAATGATATTGCCACCCTGTTCACTAAAGATGACAGAACTCGTTACATTTATATCCTTAAAATATTTCCGTTCTCATTAAAGGGTGATGCTAAGATATGGTTTAATTCTCTGGATCCTGGTTGTGTGCGTAGTCCCCATGATATGTTTTATTACTTCTCTTCTAAATGTTTCCCTGCTCATAAGAAACAAGCTTCTTTGAGGGATATATATAATTTTGTGCAAATTGAAGAAGAGAGTCTCCCACAAGCTTGTGAAAGTGCGTTATATCGACTAGAGGGGGGTGAATAGGCAATTTTTATGAATTCTTCACTGAGGAATTTGCAGGTGAGGAAATTCCTTAGTGAAGAACTACTAGCAGCGGAATAAGTACTCAAAAGTAAACATAACATAACACAAGCATAGTCACCATGATGAAATAAAGACAAGCACAGAGTACAGAAAGCGTAAACACAGGATAATATAGGATGAAGACAAACAAACTAAAGAAATTGAACTGAGGAAATTGAGAAAGTCTTCAGTCAAAGTCTTCAAACACAGATACGAACAAGCACTCAACACAGTTATGAGGAAATTAAAGAGTTGAGGAAATAGAACCAGTGAGCTTGGTGAAGACCATGATTTGGTAGACTAGTTCCAACTGCTATCTCAGTTGTACGTCCTGTTGGAGCGGCTAGGTATTTAAACCCGAGGACACACATTCCTCACCGTATTCTCCTTGAGCTAATGTCACACAGACCTCGCCCAATCACTCATGGTAAGTCTTCAGGTGACTTCCGAACCTTCACAAACTTGGTCACTCGGCGATCCACAATTCCTCTTGGATGCTCTAGACCATGACGCCTAACCATCTGGAAGAAGCACAGTATTCAAAGGTAACAAGCGTCGGATCCACGCAGGATCAATCTCTTCTATGATACTCAATCACTTTGGGTTTGTAGGTGTTTGGGTTTGGGTTTTCCTCACTTTATAATTTTTGCTCAAAGTCCTCGGAGGATGGGATGCTCTCTAATGACAAGTGTCAGTTTCTCTCAGAGCAGCCAACTAGCTAGTGGTTGTAGGGGGCGGCTAGTTATAGCCTAGGGAGCAGCCCGACATGATAAGACATAAACGCCCTTCAATGATATGACCGTTAGGTGGGTAGATTTATTGGACAGCAGGCGCATAGCACAACAACGGTCGGAAATTTGAGTATCAAATTCCTCACGGCTATCATGTTCCTCACAGTGTAGGCAATCCGCACTGGCGAATTCCTAACTCCTCAGTCAGAACAAATTCCTCATAGACCAGAAGAACTTCGTCTCTATCACTGAAGAATATGACTGAACTATATGAGATTTCCAATGGCTTCACTCGAAGGGATTGGTAGGTGTAGGATTTTGAGTTGAGCATCACATGGAAATTTTTACTTAGTATTTCCTCGACCCCCTTAAACAGTACGGTGTTTCCTATGACTCAAGAAAGAGAAAATGAAACTACGAAAACAAAATTCTTCATGCTTCATGTTCCTCGAATGAATACCAAGTCTTCAGGATTGCACCAATTTCTTCCCTTTCAAATTCTTCAGAAATCCAAAGTCTTCGGTCGAAGAACTTCATTTTTAGGGGTCAACTTTTTCTTTAAATATCAAACTCCTCATAGACTTATAGACATGTGTACACTCATAAACACATTAGTCCCTTAACCTATAAGTCTTCAATACACCAAAATCACTAAGGGGCACTAGATGCACTTACAATCTCCCCCTTTTTGGTGATTGATGACAATATAGGTTAAGTTTTCAATGGGGATAAACATATGAAGTGTAAGTACTGATATTGAGGAATTCGATTGCAAGATATAGAAGAACTCCCCCTGAAGATGTGCATAGTGAGGAATTTGCTTTTGAAGCATTGCACACTTTGAAGAATAGAATCATGGAGATCTCCCCCTATATCTTGTAAATCATACACGCATTTGACATATAATAATGAAGAATTTGAAATGCATGATGAAATATGGTGACTGATGTAATTCAGCATGCGTGCATTAACATATATGAGGAATAGGCATGCAGAAAAACACATCAAAAGTATCATAGCACCATTGGGTTTAAGTTTACAACTCAATCCAATAAAGTTTCAGAAGAACGAGAGTTGTAACTTAGCAAAAAAACGTCCATATAGACAGACCCGCTTGAAGACTAACTCAAACTTCTCCCCCTTTGTCATCGAATGACCAAAAGGATCAAAATGAGGACTAACGCCCTTGAAGAATATCAAGTTGATGAAGGAGCGCCAGCGTTGTTGGGGTCGTTTGTCGTGGAAGGGCCTGCCGCAGTGTTGTCCAAGTCTTCATACTCATCGGTATCACATGATGAAGAATATGAGCTGGACACCAAAGAAGGAACCTTGAACTTCTTGAATTTCTTCGGTGGAGGTGCAGACCAGTCAAAATCTTCCTTGAGACCCATTTTATTGAGATCTTCTTCACCATACAGATGTGATAGAATAGCCCAGGTGCTACCGAAGACTTCATGGAGGTAGTAATGGTTTTTCTTCACTACATTGTGTGTAGCAGTCATGTTATGAAGAAATGAACCAAACTGACACTTAACCCATTTATGGTTTCGATCCACCTTCTATGAAGACTAAGCAGAAGCTCATGGTCAGTCATCACACGAGGAGCAGTGGCTTGAGGAGTAGACTTGGGTGCATTGGCAGCAGAGTCATGTGTGGCAGAGTCATCATTTGTGGAATAAGATGCAGCTTTGCGAAACTGACCATCCAATGGACAAATGCCTTCATCAATGACAGCATGAGCCTTGCCCTTTTCATCAGTTGAAGTAAAAGCCTGCTTGAGGACTTCAATCGGGGGCAGATAGCTAAGGTGATTCTGAAAATCAGCCTTGTAGTTGAGTGAAGACCTTGTCCCGAGGAATCTCATAATCCAAGGTGCATAAGGTTTCAGCTCAAACGTAGAAAGTGCAGCATTTGCCAGAGTCCTCATGAAGAAATCGTGATAGTTGATTGGAATGCTATGAATGATGTTGAATAGCAGATTCTTCATGATCCCAACTATTTCCTCATAGATGAGTCGTGGCCTTTGATGGGACTCATTGTCCTCGTCAGAATGCGATAGACGGTTCTGGGAACATAGAGTAAATCCTTCACGAGGAATTTGGTGCTTGGGGCTTGACCGGGCTTCAAAGGCTTCATTAACACTTCCATGTAATGAGCTGTGAGTTCTGGTTCATGATACAGGCAGCGAGCTCCTTCACTTGGTGGACTGATGGGCAGGGTGTGAAGCAATTCAGAGGCCGGTGCCTTATAGTGAGTATTTTCGGTCATCTAGTCCAAGACCCAGGTGTTGATATCTTCAGGATCACCTGTGATATGCAATGTAGCGTAGAACTGAAGAATAAGCTCTTCATTCCAATCAACAATGTCAGAGCAAAAGTTGAGGAGGCCTACATCATGAAGAACACTGAGCAGAGGAGAGAAGCAAGTGAATGATTCCATGTCCACGTGAGGAATATGCTCATGGTAGAAGATTTTGTCTTTGTTGAAAAGCAGTGAAGAATAGAAGTTGGCCTGGCTTGCAGTCCAGAAATGCTTCCTCCTTAGACGAGCAGAGTCATAAGGATTGTAGTCAGTGAAGAACACATTCTCGCCGAAGAAATCATCAACCTTGAATTTCTGCTTCTTTGAGAATGGATCCTTTGGCTTGGGGTGAGGAGTGTCAGTCAATTGCATCACAACCTCCGGGAACTCGATCTTAGGTTCCACAGGTTGAGGAATTTCAGGCGCTGCTTTAGTGGCAGCCTGGGACTTCAATTCTTCATTTACATGATCTTCAGCAGTAGTGGCTGGAATTTCTTCATGGACAAATGGTGTGGCATGTGGTTCATCAGATCCCATTTGTACAATAGTTACTGGGGACTAAGGAATTTGATGCAATGGTGTGAAGAGTGAAGAGTTGGGGTGCTGACTTTCCCAAAATTCATAACTTAGCATGGGTGTGGTACAGCCAATGTCCACAACTTCATCTCCCATTTCTTCAACGCCGGCCTCTTCAGCAGTAAACTGAGGCATAGGCGAGGAGACAACTGGTGTTGAAGGGATTGTATCCACTTCAATTTCTTCATCCATCTGCTCTGACGAAGCAACAGAGGGATTCTCTTCATCAGATTCGCTTGGAATCACATATTCTTCATCAAAAGGAACAAGGTCCTTTGATGGCATGGTTGAGATAGGAACATCATCAATGGGGTTTGCAAACGAGCTAGTCAATGGCTTCATCTTCTTCTGAGCTGAAGAATCTGATGCAGTTGATGCCTTCCTTTTCTTCACCGCTGCACGCTCTGCAGCCTTAGTTTTCTCCACATCTGATGCAGATGGAAGGATCGGAGTTGGTGTAGGCACTGGAGCAGAGGAATTGGGTTGTATTTCTTTAGGCGCAACTGATGCAGTTGCCCTGACTTCTTCATTTTCTTCAGGCACACCACTAGTGGATGCCCTGGCAATTTCATCAGCGGCTGGAATGCAGTCATCAGCCCTGGAACTCACATTTTCTTCAGCAACCTGATTGTCATCAGCGGTGCTGGCATTTTCTTCAGTCGGCTGAGCAGATGCTTCAGCCTGAGGAATTTCCTGTTGCGTTGGGGCTGTAACATTGGAAGTGAACTGTTTAGTTATCTTTACAAATTTGACTTTGGCACCTAGCCAATCAGCATAATAGCGATCAAATTCATCACTCGGTTTCTTGATTTCAGATTGAAGAGCAACAAGTTCTTCAGGTCAAAGCTTCAGAACGTTTTGCTTCAGAAAGCGCTCTTCCTTGTACTGTGCTTTCTTCACCTTCCTTCCCTGTTCAAATTTCCATTTCTCTTCATCAATGAAGTGAGTCAGTACATGACTTTCACCAGGAGTGAGGTTCAGCTCAGGCCGAGGTGTGTTGGGGTCCTTGTGCCACAAGTCAATGAAGTCTAGGATCAACTTCGGATCCAGCATTAATTGCACATTACTGCCTTTGGCTCTAGTGGCCCTGAGTTGCATGTCTCTGATGACTTCAGCAAGTTCTTCATCATCAGCCTCATTATCATCCGAGGGCACTTGGAAAGCAACTTCTTTCTTGTGAGGACTTGGTCGAGGACCTCGTCCAGCAGAGGTCTTCTTCTTCAGAAGAGTGGGAGCAGCTGAGGAACTTGCAAAGGCTCCTGAGGCAATAGATATGCCTGTGGTCCTTTGGCACGTGGCGAGATGCACATGTGCTGAGGATTTGGTCGAAGTAGCCGAAGACCTTGGCGGAGGAGCTGAAGATTTTGTAGGAGCAGGAGCAGCGTGAGGAATTGGCCGTGAGGGCTTTGAGGAATCTGGCCGTGAGGGCATAGCTGAGGAACTCGGCCGTGAGGGCATTGCTGGTGAAGCACTGGGCTTGTGAGCAGGCTTCTTTGGCATGGCCTTATTCGGCTTTACAGAGGCCTCAACAGCAACAGTGGCAGCAGAGTCTTCGTTGAATTTCCTAACTGCATCTTTTGCTTGTTTGGCCAACTTGGCCTGGCGCTTGGCCCATTCATCAGGATAATCCTCACCACGCTTGAGGCTGGTGGGATCAGCTATTTGACCATGTGCCAACGGAGGTCTTGGGCATGGAGGATTTAGTGCAAATTTCTTCATATATTTGGGAGTGACATATATGTACTCCCTCCACTCTCTTGCCCATCTCCTCTCAATCTTTTGAATGTCCACCTTGTGATGATTTTTATCTTCCTCAGGGGGTGTGCAATACCCAGCATAGATGTCTTCAGGGATTTCAAAGGCAGTGTTGACCTCGGGCCTCTTTCCTCCTTCTATGGCTTCTTACCATTAGCCATTTTCTTCAGTTGAGGAATTTGAACAATTGAATTCTCTGAAGAAGTATGCAACTTTTCTTCAAGGAACGCTGCAAATGAGTTAAGTTGATGAGAACCTAGTGATTCAGCAGTTGACATGAGTACCTGTGAATAGAGTATAGTTGCGAGGAATATGGAGAGGTCATATGCGTTCTCAGAGGTTTTTCAAAAAGAACAAGTTTGAGGAATTTGACTAGACGAGTCTTGAAGAATTTCACTAAGCGTTCTTTGTCTTAGGTTCCAGCGATGTATAGATAGAAAATCCACACATTTGAGGAATCTTGAAGAAAAACATAGCTTAGAGAAATGAATCAAGAACAGATGACATGTGAGGTGTTTTAGTGTGTGAAGATATGAAGAAAAACACCTTTGAGGATTCTGTAGAAATCATTTGAATCAGAGAGGGCAGTAAAAGTAAATTTTAATTACCCTGGACGAAGAACACAACGAACTGGAATGTGGAGATGTGAAGTTCGTCGGTGCAGATCTTCCACGCCCTAACTTGGAGGAGGAAGACGGCTACAGCGGCAGCGGAGTGAAGATTTCCGCGGCCGGCGCGAGTACAACGGCGACGATGATGTAGCGGCGGCGCTAGGGTTTGAGAAGCTCGAGCTGGAGAGAGGTCGAGCGGAGTAAAGGAAGTGAGGAAGGGGAAGGGGGTATTTATAGCCAAGGTGAAAAATTGTTCGCCCGAAGAATTTGGACGAACGTGCCCCTGACCCTTCTCATTCGCTTGACATGTGTCACCCACGTACTGAGAAGTGGAGATCGTGTGCGATCGTGGGTGAATAGATAAGTATATCGTGGGATGCGGAACGGTTTGAGCGGCAAAGCCGAAAATTTAGATAAGATAGGTTTTAAAGTTCCGTTCACAATTTCTTCAGCTGACAAGGAAATAGTGAAGATTTTGAACGAGTAACATAGAGGGGGAAGGGTCCGATCACATTCACTTAGCAGAAAAACCAACTTGAAGAAATAGCCATAAGTGAATGCTGTAGAGGACATAAACTCATATAGCCAATGAAGAAAAACGACAGAAACAGTGAAGACAATGCAAAGTTGAAGAATTTGAACAACTGAGGAATTTCAAAACAAAAAAAACTCAAATTGAAGATTTTCAACTTTTGGTGGTGGCGTGACCCACCATATAAGAATGATGATTTCAGACACCGCGTACAATTGTTGTAGGGTTTTGAGAATCAAATTCTTTGTTAATTTCTTCACACTTAGAGTGTTATTCTTCATTGATTGTAGAAAAATGTTTTCTTCATGTGTTGCACATCTAAGTCATCAATTTTGCATAAGTGTTAGGATGAGTGTCCTTTTCAAAGAACATTCGAAGATTCTAAGATATTTAGCTCACACCGCAACTTGCTAAATCTCTTCTCATCCAAGGGCTTTGTGAAGATATCGGCTAGCTATTCTTCAGTCTTCACATGCTCAATAGAAATGTCACCCTTCAACACATGATCATGAAGAAAATGATGACGAATATGAATGTGCTTTGTCTTCGAGTGCTGAACTGGGTTGTGAGCAATCTTGATGGCACTCTCATTGTCACAGAAGATAGGCACATTCTTCACGTTGACGCCGTAGTCCTTGAGAGTTTGCTTCATCCATAGCAACTGAGCACAGCAAGAACCAGCGACAATGTACTCAGCTTCAGCAGTAGATAGTGATACGCAGTTCTATTTCTTCGAGGACCAACAGACCAAAGATCATCCGAGGAAATGACATGTACCAGATGTTGACTTGCGGTCCACATGATCACCAGCATAGTCAGAGTCAAAATATCCAATGAGATCAAAAGCCAAGCCCTTGGGGTACCATAATCCAAGTGTTTGTGTCTGAGCTAGATATCGAAGAATATGCTTCATAGCCTTATGGTGTGATTCCTTCGGTGTAGCTTGAAATCGGGCACACATGCAAACACTAAGCATAATATCTTGCCTAGATGCACATAAGTACAATAAGGAACCAATCATGTAGCGGTATACCTTTTGATCGAAGTCAATTCCATTTTCATCAGTGCACAGATGGCCATTTGTGGGCATAGGGATTTTGACGCCTTTGCAATCTTGCATGCCGAATTTCCTCAGTACATCCTTGAGGTATTTCTCCTAAGATATGAATATGACATTGCGTTGTTGACGAATTTGAAGACCTAAGGAGAATTTCAATTCTCCCATCATAGACATTTGATATTCTTCACTCATCATATAGGCAAATTCATCACTATAACGTTGGTCAGTACAGCCAAAGATAATATCAACAACATATATTTGGCACACAAACAATTCACCATCGTAAGATTTAGTGAAAAGAGTAGGGTCGAGTGA
Organism: Triticum urartu; assembly: GCF_003073215.2. Taxonomy (NCBI): domain Eukaryota; kingdom Viridiplantae; phylum Streptophyta; class Magnoliopsida; order Poales; family Poaceae; genus Triticum; species Triticum urartu. Next base: position 253,409,938 of record NC_053024.1, read on the forward strand.
ACCGGTTTTGATGCCTTTCTTCATAAGGAATTCCTTCAAAGTATCATACCACGACCGTAGGGCCTGCTTGAGGCCATAGAGGGCCTTATTGAGTCTGAAGACTTTGGCAGGATGCTTTGAATCTTCAAAACCTGGGGGTTGAGCAAAATATACTTCTTCCTCAAGCTTACCATTGAGGAATGCACTTTCACATCCATTTGATATAGAGTGATATCATGATGGTTAGCATAAGCAAGTAATATGCAAATAGCCTCAAGTCTAGCAACAGGTGCAAAAGTTTCATCGAAATCAATTCCTTCAACCTGTGTGTAGCCTTGAGCTACAAGCCGTGCCTTATTCCTTACCACAAGGCCATTTTCATCTTGCTTGTTGCAATAGATCCATTTTGTGCCAATGATACTGTCTTGCGAGGATCTAGACGTTTGACCAGTTCCTAGACGTTGTTGAGCTCGAACTGATGTAATTCTTCTTGCATTGCCTGAATCCACTCAGGCTCCAGAAATGCTTCATCTACCTTAGTGGGCTTTGTGATAGAGACAAAAGCATAGTGCCCACAAAGTTAGATAAATGTGAAGCTTTTGAGCGTGTGAGAGGACCTGTCACTTTAATGTCATTGATGATCTTTTCAACTTGCACTTCTTTTGCAACACGAGGATGAGCTGGTTGTCGTTGAGGAATTTGATCAGCATTTTCTTCAGCACCATTTTCTTTAGTATTTTCTTCAGGTGCATTAGCTCGACGTTCTTCATGTTCCAGAATGAATTCTTCAGCAGATTCTTCGGTAGGAATGACATCCTAAGTAGCCTTGAACTTGATAATTTCCTCAGGTGCTGGTTCATCTATGCAAAAGGTAGGTGATCTCTTTGCGAGCCATTAGTTTCATCAAACCGCACATCTACAGTTTCAACAACCTTGTGAAGAACGTTGTTGAAAACTCTGTAGGTGTGCGAGTCCTTTCCGTAACCAAGCATGAGACCTTCATGTGCTTTTGGTGCAAATTTTGAGTTGTGATGAGGATCTATAATCCAACATTTAGCACCGAAGACTTTGAAATAACTTACATTGGGTTTCTTATCGGTGAGGAGTTCATAGGCAGTCTTCTTGAAGAATTTGTGAAGATATACTCTGTTGATGATGTGGCACGCGGTATCAATTGCCTCAATCCAGAAACGACGAGGCGTTTTGTATTCATCAAGCATAGTGCGAGCCATCTCAGCAAGAGTCATGTTCTTGCGCTCCACGACGCCATTCTGTTGAGGAGTATAAGGAGCAGATAACTCATGAGTAATACCAAGTTCATCAAGATAGTCATCAAGACTAGAATTCTTGAACTTAGTTCCATTGTCACTTCTGATGTGCTTGATCTTCACACCAAAGTTGGTTGAAGCCCTCGAGGAAAATCGTTTGAAGACTTCCTGCACTTCATGTTTGTAAGTAACAATGTGTACCCATGTGTATCGAGAGTAATCATCAACAATAACAAAGCCATAGAGAGATGCATCATTTGAGACTGCAGAAATGGTTAGGACCGAAGAGATCCATGTGAAGCAATTCAAATGGACGAGTGGTGGTCATGATAGTCTTCGCTGGATGCTTAGCCTTTGTCATCTTCCCAGCTTCACAGGCTCCGCATAAGTGATCCTTGAGGAATTTGACATTCTCGATGCCAATGACATGCTTCTTCTTCGCAAGCGTGTGCAAATTCCTCATGCCTGCATGACCAAGTCGTCGATGCCAGAGCCAGCCTTCTGAAGCTTTTGCAAGTAGGCACACGGCTGGTTGCTGGTCCTGTAGAGAAATCAACAATATACAGGTCTCCTCTCCTAAAGCCTTCGAAGACTTTGGAATTGTCAGCTTCCATAACCACAACACAACGGTACTTGCCAAAGACAACAACCATATCAAGATCGCAAAGCATTGAGACAGACATGAGGTTGTATCCTAAGGACTCGACAAGCATGACTTTGTCCATGTGTCGATCCTTTGTGATCGCAACCTTACCTAGACCCAATACCTGACTTTTGCCTTTGTCAGCGAAGATGATATGCTTCAGATGCGATGGAGGATAAGGAGCATCCATCAATAGATTCTTGTCACCAGTCATGTGATTTGTACATCCACTATCGAGGACCCACTCAGTGGCTTTGGGTTGATCATCCTGCATGAATTAGTGCAACTTACGAACTCATATACTTCATCAGTGAAGAATATTACATCAATTCATCAGATCAATTTCATCAAGCAACAGAACAGATAAAGCAGTATGAGGACGTGAGAAATGAAAGTTCATTTCTTCATGATTAGCCTGCGTCCTTTCAGCCACATTCAGGTCTCCAGCAAATTCTTTAGACGATTACGTACGTCTAGAGACCTGACCCTGCAAAAGAGATTAGTTTTTTTCTTCACCACCCACATCTGAAGGGGTGGCAAAGAGTTCATCACTTGCGAGCTCCATACGAGAAAGGTGGCATAGAAGCCAGTCCATTTCGTTTCACATAAGAGGAGTTAGGATAAACATATGAATAAGCATAGAAATTCTTCGAGGACTTATGAACATAATGATTAGAAGAATACTACTCATATTGATAGCCCTTGGCTCTTCCCTGCGAAACAGAGTAGTTAGCACGATGATATTCATATGAGGACTTTGATCCTTTTGAGGAATTTGGTCCATATGAAGAATTTGATCTGGGGTTCCTATTCTTCATAGGTGGTGTCCTGAGGACATTCACCTGAAGACTTTCAAAGCACTTTTTGGGAACCCAGATTTTCTTCATAGGAGGACCGTTCCTGCATTTAGTGCCAACATATCTAGGAAATACTTCACCATTCTGATTATTGAATAGTTTATAGTTGGAGTCAAATGACTCATCATCAGAACGAGGAGATTCACATGCAAAGCCAGATAAGTTGGATGGATCAACTAGAGGTCCCTTTGCAGCAACCCATGAGGTTTTGGGGCACTGCTCAGGCTTCCAATATGTACCATCAGCATTGAGTTTCCTCTCAAAGGAAATACCCTCTTTCCTAGGGTTCTTGTTGAGGATCTACTTTTTAAGCACATCATAAAGAGTCTGATGCCCTTTGAGGCTTTTGTACATGCCTGTCATGTACAATTCCTTCAGCCCTGCATCGTTAGTGATACTAGCAATGTCCTCAGATGAGGAATTAGTGATAGCAGAGGCAGGTGAAGAATTTGAAACATTAGCAACATTTCAACATTCAGGTGAAGAATTAGCAGATTCACGGTCAATGCACTTCAAGCATGGAGGAACAAATTCTTCCTGAGAAGCACTGATTTGTTGAGCAAGTAATGAATCACGCTCCTTCTGAAGATCTTCATAACTCACTCTTAGCTTTTCAAGATCTTGCTTTATTTGAAGAAATTCATATGAAAGCTTCTCATGATCAGATAAGCGAGTGTTATGATGACCTTGAAGGTTGTCAAACCTAGATTGAAGTCTCTGAAGATTTTCAGTTAAGGTTTTAGTGTGATCCATTTCTTCACCCAACATATCATCACTTTTTTCTAGCATGTTTTGAACCTTTTCAAAAGCCTTTTGTTGTTTTACAGCAATCTTAGCAAGTTTGGAGTAGCTGGGTTTGAGGTTTTCATCAGATTCATTCTCACTTGATTCAGAGGAGGGGTATTTGAGTACCTTGGCACCTTTTGCCATGAAGCAATAGGTGGGAGCTTAGTCATCATTGTCTCCATCAGCCGTGTTGGTGAAGCCATTTTCTTCAGAGTTGAAGATGGACTTGTTGACGAAGGCAGTAGCAAGAGCCAGGCTCGCCACACCAGACTCAGACTCCTCAGATGCCTCCTCTTCCTCATGTTCCTCAGATTCAGCCTCAGAGTCCATTTCCATGCCAATTAACGCCCGAGCCTTCTTGGAGCTGTTCTTCTTGTAAGACGAAGACTTCGAGGATTTTGATGATGAAGATTTTGAGGATTTCTTCTTTTTCTTCGCATCATCAGAACTGTAATCCTTCTATTTCTTCTTCTTTGATTCCTTTTCCCACTGAGGACAATCTTGAATATAGTGTACAGGTTTCTTGCATTTGTGACAAAGCCTCTTCCTATAGTGACTGGATGAGGAATCAATGCTCCTTGAGGATTTTCCAAAGCGACCACGTCTTGAGAACTTCTGGAATTTCTTCACGAGCAGTGCTAGCTCATTGCTCAGTTCTTCAGGATCACCAAGGCTGCTACCAGAATCTTCTTCTTCAGATTCAAACACTGCCTTGGCCTTCAGGGCACGTGATCTGCCATAGCTCGAACCATAGAGATCTCTCTTCTCAGCAAGCTGGAACTCATGAGTATTTAGCCTCTCGAGGATATCAGTGGGATCAAGTGACTTGTAATCAGCATGTTCTTGTATCATCAATGCCAGAGTATCAAATGAGGAATCAAGCGATCTCAGCAATTTCTTCACCACCTCATGGTCGGTGATGTCAGTGGCACCAAGTGCTTGAAGCTCATTTGAGACGTCAGTGAGGCGATTGAAGGTCTGCTGAACATTTTCATTGTCGAGTCTTTTGAACTGGTTGAAGAGATTGCGAAGAACATCAACTTGAGAGTCACGCTGTGTTGAGACTCCTTCATTGACTTTGGACAGCCTATCCCAGATCAGCTTAGCAGTTTCCAAAGCACTCACTCTTCGATACTGTCCTTTGCTCAGATGGCCACATATGATATTCTTCGCTTGAGAGTCGAGTTGCTTAAATCTCTTCACATCAGCAGCATTCAGAGAAGGTGTGACTGAGGGAACACCATTTTCCACAACATACCAGAGATCGTTATCAATTGCCTAAAGATGCATTCGCATCTTATTTTTCCAGTAGGGGTAGTCTGTCCCATTGAAGGTAGGACACACAGCAGATACCTTGATCATACCTGCGGTCGACATAACTAAAATTCCAGGCGGTTAAACCAAAATCACACAGAACAAGGGAGTACCTTGCTCTGATACCAATTGAAAGTGCGTTATATCGACTAGAGGGGGGTGAATAGGCGATTTTTCTGAATTCTTCACTGAGGAATTTGCAGGTGAGGAAATTCCTTAGAGAAGAACTACTAGCACCGGAATAAGTACTCAAAAGTAAACATAACAGAACACAAGCATACTCATCATGATGAAATGAAGACAAGCACAGAGTACAGAAAGCGTAAACACAAGATAACACAGGATGAAGACAAACAGACTGAAGAACTTGAACTGAGGAAATTGAGAAAGTCTTCAGTCAAAGTCTCCAAACACATATACGAACAAGCACTCAACACAGTTATGACAAAATCAAGGAGTTGAGGAAATAGAACTAGTGAGCTTGGTAAAGATAATGATTTGGTAGACCAGTTCCAACTGCTGTCTCAGTTGTACGTCTGGTTGGAGCGGCTAGGTATCTAAACCTGAGGACACACAGTCTCGGACACACAATCCTCACGTATTCTCCTTGAGCTAAGGTCACACAGACCTCGCCCAATCACTCGTGGTAAGTCTTCAGGTGACTTCCGGACCTTCACAAACTTGGTCACTCGGTGATCCACAATTCCTCTTGGATGCTCTAGACCATGACGCCTAATCGTCTGGAAGAAGCACAGTCTTCAAAGGTAACAAGCGTCGGATCCATGCAGGATCAATCTCTTCAGTGATGCTCAATCACTTTGGGTTTGTAGGTGTTTGGGTTTGGGTTTTCCTCACTTGATGATTTTCGCTCAAAGTCCTCGGAGGATGGGATGCTCTCAAATGACAAGTGTCAGTTTCTCTCAGAGCAGCCAACCAGCTAGTGGTTGTAGGGGGCGGATATTTATAGCCTAGGGAGTAGCCCGACATGATAAGACATAAATGCCCTTCAATGATATGACCGTTAGGTGGGTAGATATTTTGGGACAGCTGGCGCATAGCACAGCAACGGTCGGAAATTTGAGTATAAAATTCCTCAAGGCTATCATGTTCCTCACTGTGTAGGTAATCCGCACTGGCGAATTCCTAACTCCTCAGTCAGAACAAATTCCTCAGAGATCAGAAGAACTTCGTCTCTGTCACTAAAGAATATGACCGAACTGTATGAGATTTCCAATGGCTTCACTCGAAGGGATTGGTAGGTGTAGGATTTTGAGTTGAGCATCACATGGAAATGTTTCCTTAGTATTTCCTCGACCCCCTTTAACAGTACGGTGTTTCCTATGACTCAAGAAAGAGAAAATGAAACTACGAAAACAAAAGTCTTCATGCTTCATGTTCCTCGAATGAATACCAAGTCTTCAGGATTGCACCAATTTCTTCACTTTCAAAGTCTTCAGAAATCCAAAGTCTTCAGTCGAAGAACTTCATTTTTAGGCTACTGAGGGAGTCCTGGATTATGGGGTCTCCGGATAGCCGGACTATATCCATTGGCTAGTCTGTTAGACTATGAAGATACAAGATTGAAGACTTCGTCTCGTGTCCGGATGGGACTCTACTTGGCGTGGAAGGCAAGCTAGGCAATAAGGATATGGATATCTCCTCCTTTGTAACCAACCTTGTGTAACCCTAACCCTCTCCGATGTCTATATAAACCGAAGGGTTTTAGTCCGTAGAACAACAATCACAACATACAATCATACCATAGGCTTCTAGGGTTTAGCTTCTCTGATCTCGTAGTAGATCTACTCTTGTACTACCCATATCATCAATATCAATCAAGCAGGACGTAGGGTTTTACCTCCATCAAGAGGGCCCGAACCTGGGTAAAACATCGTGTCCCCTGCCTCCTGTTACCAACCCGCCTAGACGCATAGTTCGGGACCCCCTACCCGAGATCCGCCGGTTTTGACACCGACATTGGTGCTTTCATTGAGAGTTCCACTATGTCGTCGCCATCAGGAAGGATGTCTCATCCCGTCTTTAAAGACGGCACTGTTGCTGAGGGAGCTTTGGCTATTGGCCAAACTCTCCGGCTAGGTGGTTTTCTTATGACCGCATGTTCAGCCGCTGCGCCGACGATGACTTCTCGGGTCATCGAAAGCAATCTTCACGTCAACTCAGAACTCGCCGAGCAGTTAGATCCAATGGAGCTCTCTTCCCTGAGCGAGCTCTTGGATTGCATCGCCGCCCTGGGAGTCGCTACAGACTACGATCAGATTGGGCCTAAACCCGATCTGAGAGAAATCAACTCTCTCCAGGTCACCAATCACGTTGCAGTGGTGGAGGAACAATGCGGCAACCCTTAATCTATCTTAAGGACTAGCTATGTTCGGATTCCCGATCCCTCCAAGCCGGATACCCGTGGAGGGGAGGACGTCACTCAAGGCCTGAACCTAGAATCAGGCAGCGGGCTAGATTTATCGGAAAACATCCAAGAATCCAAACTTCCGAGTTCGGAAACTCCTTGGCCCCTGAGTCTCAGATTGGGTGAGGATTCAGATTCAATTCCACCCACCCACCCAAACATACGCGATCTATCCCAAATTAGGCAAGAGCCCGAAGAAACAGTACACCATTACCGGGCCAGACTCCTCCTGGTCATGAACAGGATAAAGGACTGCCGCGAGGAAGACGCAATTTCATTCTTCTGCAATAATTGCACGGACAAGGGAATCCTCAACGACATAAGTCGCCGCGAAATTACACGCTTTGCCGACTTGGCGTCCATAGTACGAAAGTACTGTGCGATGGAAAGTGCCTGGAAAACCGAAATAAAATTTTGGGATAATCTGGCCCTGAACACAAACCCAGTTTGAAATAAAAGGGTGCATTATCACAATACACCTGGGTTAACTACCAAAAAGCAAAAGCCCTATACGGGGAAAGGAACCGTACTAGAGGGATGGCTCAACGGACCCTGCAAAATTCATAGTACAGTGGATGCAATACCAATGCACAGCCTTAGAGCATTTTGGATACTCCGGCAGGTGGCCAAAAGTGGTGAGGATCTACTCCTCCCAAATACCACAGAGCACCATCCCATGGACAACAATACGGTGTTAAAGGTCTTTGAGACCTTCACGTCAAATAACAGACGCAAGCGAACATTCCGCGGCATGGCCGAAATCTGCCACATAGCAGAAATAAATCCTTGGAGTGACACGGCTATTACCTTCAATGCCAGTGACGAAGCTAAATTCCGAACAGCCCGAGCACCAGCCGCACTGGTCCTCAGTCCAATCATGGACGGCTTTCGACTCACCAAGGTACTCATGGATGGCGGCAGTGGATTAAACCTCATCTATGAGGAAACTCTTCAAAAGATGGAAATAGACTGGAGCCGCATTGAGCAAATTAGCACAACCTTTAGAGGAATCATCCCCAGTCGGGAAGCACGCTGTGCTGGGAAAATCACACTAGATGTGGTATTCAGCACGCTGGATAATTACAGGTCCGAAGAAATTACATTCCAAGTGGCCCCATTCAGCAGCGGATACCACGCTCTACTAGGGCGGGAGGCGTTTACAATCTTCCAAGCCATACCCCATTACGGGAACATGAACCTCAAAATGCCCGTGACCAACGAAATCATCACTCTTGCTAGTGCTCCGGACATAGCACTCCGCGCCGAAAATAAGACAGCCGCACTGACCCTCGAGGCACTATCCGAAGCCCTAGCGGCCGAGGAACTAACTGCGCTGCGCTCCATGGTGAACAGGGATGATGCGATACTCGATAAAAGATCCAAGTCCACCTCCTTTAAACCGGCGGACGAAATAGTCAAATTCCAAGTCCATCCAACGGACCCAACAAAAACAGCTTCTATCGGGGCACAATTAAACCCTGATGTCGACGCCGAACTGCGAGAGTTCCTACGCGAGAACTGGGACATTTTTGCCTGGCACCCTTCAGACATGCCAGGAATCCCACGCAGGCTGGCTGAGCACAGCCTAAATATCCTAAAAGGATTCAAGCCAATCAAGCAGGCTCTTCGACGTTTCTCCGAACCTAAGAGACAAGCCATGGGAGAGGAACTAGCCAAGCTATTGGAGGCTGGATTCATCAGAGACATAAAACATCCGGACTGGCTAGCAAACCTGGTAATGGTACCAAAGAAGGACAAATCCTGCCACTTGTGCGTCGATTTTAAGGACCTTAACAAGGCCTGCCCAAAGGATCCCTTCCCCCTCCCCCGCATCGATCAAATCATCAATGCTACCGCAGGACACGATTCATTGTGTTTCCTCGACGCATACTCCAGCTACCATCAAATTAAAAGGGCGGAGCCAGACCAAGCCGCAACGGCATTCATCACACCATACGGCCCATTCTGCTTCAACACAATGCCCTTCGGGCTCAAAAACGCCGGTGCAACATATCAGCGCATGATTCAGACATGTCTGGCAAACCAGATCGGCAAAATAGTGGAGGCATACGTGGATGACGTGGTCGTTAAAACCAAGCATGTCGAAACTCTAGTAGACGACTTGAGGCTCACATTCGACAACCTCCGAACATATGACATCAAGCTCAATCGTGAAAAATGCGTTTTCGGCGTACCAGCCGGAAAGCTCCTGGGATTCATTGTCTCTAGTAGAGGTATTGAAGCTAATCCGGCCAAAATTCGAGCGTTGTCACAGTTGGCTACCCCAACAGACCTCAAACAAATACAAAAATTGATTGGATGCGTGGCGGCTCTAAGCCGCTTTATCTCCCGCTTGGGAGAAAAGGCATTACCCCTTTATCGCCTCCTCCGGCGCACCGAACTCTTCGAGTGGACGGATGCCGCCACGGCCAGACTCAACGAAATAAAAGCCATATTGGCAACAAACCCAGTCCTGGCCGCGCCAAACATTGGCGAACCAATGCTATTATACATTGCGACAACTCATCAAGTAGTAAGCGCAGTGCTCGTCGTCAAGCGAGAAGTGGACGGACACAAATTCCCCCTTCAAAAGCCGGTTTACTATGTGTCCACCGTCCTTACTCCATGCAAATCACGGTACCCGCATTATTAAAAGATAGCATACGTGGTATTTATGGCATCCCGGAAGCTGCGACACTACTTTCAAGAGTGTTCGATAATGGTAGCCTCGGGAGTACCACTTAACGATATTATAAACAACCGCGACGCAACGGGCTGGATTGCCAAATGGGCCATTGAGCTCCTCCCGCTCGACATAACTTACAAGCCACGGTGAGCTATTAAGTCGCAAGTTTTGTCTGACTTCGTCGCTGAGTGGACGGAAGCCGAACTCCCTAAAGAGTACGGCACATATTCAAACTGGATCATGCACTTCGACGGCTCCAAAATGCTGGCTGGTCTGGGGGCTGGCGTCGTTTTGACGTCCCCAATAGGAGATACCGTTCAATACGTACTACAGATAATGTATACGGACTCCAACAACGCAGCCGAATATGAGGCCCTTCTACATGGTCTCCGGATGGCAGTATCCATGGGCATTCAATGCCTAGAGGTGCGCGGGGATTCGAACCTCGCGATATCCCAAATAAATGGAGACTTCGATGCCAAGGATCCGAAAATGGCAGCTTATCGCAATGTCGTCCTAAAAATGTCGGCTCGGTTCGAGGGGCTCGAATTTCACCATGTGGCTCGGGAAAACAATCAGGCGGCGGATATGCTCGCCCGCATCGGCGCAAAACGCGACGCGGTCCCTCCCAACATATTTCTGGAAAGGCTCTTCAAGCCATACGTAGCATGGGAAGGGGACACCGGTAACAACATTCCGGACCCGGCCAAAATACCCGATACCAAACTCTCTGACACAATCGGAGGCCCCGCCACCGAAATAACACATTCAGCCCACGAAATAATGGCGATTATTGCCCCGTGGACAAAACCATTCCTGGCCTACCTAACCAGACAAGAACTTCCGGAGGACCAAAATGAGGCACGCTGCATAGTGCGGCGATCCAAGGCCTACAGAGTCCATGAGGGAGAATTGTACAAAAAAAGCGCTACCGGAGTCCTTCAAAGGTGCATCTCCGAAGAGGAAGGGTGGAACCTTTTGGCAGAAATTCACGCCAGACTCGGCGGTCATCACACCGCAGCCCGGGCTCTTGTAAGCAAGGCCTTCCGTACAGGATTCTATTGGCCAACGGCCCGGGCAAATGCACAGGACTTGGTCCAACGTTGCGCCGGTTGCCAGCTCTTCGCAAATCAAAGCCACATGCCACCCATCGCCCTCCAAACAATCCCCATTACATGGCCCTTCGCGGTCTGGGGGCTTGACATGGTTGGACCCCTTAAAGGGGGAACGCACAAGAAAAAATACTTATTGGTCATGGTGGACAAATTCACCAAGTGGATAGAGGCTAAACCGGTTAAAACAGCCAAATCCGGACCGGTAATAGATTTCATATCCGGGGTTTTACACCGTTACGGCGTCCCCCACAGCATCATCACTGATAACGGCATGAAACTCACGGCCGACGAGGTAAAACTCTGGTGCAGCAAAATGGGCATCAAGCTCAATTATGCTTCAGTCTATCACCCACAAACCAATGGACAAGTCGAACGAGCAAATGGTCTTATAATGAGTGGCATTAAACCCAGATTAGTGCGCTCCTTAACGGAGTCTGACACGCACTGGGTAGAGGAGCTCGACTCCGTACTCTGGGGGCTGCGGACCACGCCGAATCGTAGTACCGGATATACACCGTTCTTTATGGTGTACGGCACAGAGGCAGTCCTGCCCTGTGACATAATTCATGACTCACCTCGAGTGCACATGTATGAAGAAAGAGAAGCCAAGCTCGATCGGTAGGACAGTCTGGACACCTTGGAGGAAGAGTGCAACGTAGCCAAAGCCCGTTCCGCATTTTACCACCAACAGTCTCGCAGATACCAAAGCAGAGAAGTACGGGCCAAAACTTATAACGTTGGCGAACTAGTTCTACGGCTGCCGGATAAGAAAAAGAACAAGCTCGAGCCCAAATGGGAAGGTCCCTTCATTATCGACCAAGTTCTGACCGGCGGAGCATACCGACTGGGGGATGCATCGACTAGTCGACTCGAGCCGAACCCATGGAACGCAGCCAGGCTTCGAAGATTCTACGCTTAGCACCGGACTCTATGTTAGTCCCCTCCCTTTGTCCATTTTCTGCATATGCATCATCTGTCTTGTTTCCCTTTCTTTCTTTTATTTCTCTAGGCCTTCAAGGGTCACCTTGTGCCTCACTCGTACATTACAGATGCGCTAGCCGCATTCTTCATACCTGGGGGCTTCTTTCACAGAAGCTTAAGTTATTTACCTGGGCCTCACGCCCAACACATGTGTTATACTTCCGCATGTACCTTTTTTCACCATTACATGCATCGATATGACTTAAGTTTTGGCCAAGCTGGGTTGCCTGGCTCTTGTATTTATGCCCTACGTTCCCGTTAATTTGGCTAGGGCATAAGGGGAGCACCTCTGCGATTGTTACCGCCGGGTCAGCCGGACGTGTACCTCAGACTGGGTGAAGCCGAAAGCTAGTGTTCTTACGGGAATATTCGGTCGGTGAACAAAAGATGAATTTTATTATCCATATCTACCCCCAGATGATTTTCCTGCGCTTCTTATTGCAGTCCAGACATGCACTTTAGGGCATGCTTACCCAGGGAAGGGAACCCTTAACGGAACTATTCTCCCTGGAAGATGTTTCTTACTACCCATGTAATATAACATAACTAGTTGGGCACTTGTCTTATAAAGCACTAATGACCCCTACGCCTGGTCTCCACGCATGCCTCGGTTCTTACATAACCGAGAGGGTATTCGGATACACTCCGGACTGTCGGATCCCGAGGTTGAAGCGAAAAGGTCCGCCACGACAAACGATCTACAATCTGGCTAGAAGGCATTATACATGTCACTTTAAAATTACATAGTCAATTTGATTGGTTGAATTCCTCTTCAATACCATGTAATAGGCTGTCTAGTCTACAGTCCTGTTGGGAATACTTTGCGGCCAATTCTACTTGGTCGTACACTAAGCTCACAGGGATCTCCTTCCCATCAGGCCCCACAGGTCCGACTTCGGCCATGTGGTTCGGGTCAGCCTTCGTGTACCGTGTCTTCACCATTGCCCAGGCTTCCCTGGTGCCCTGACGGCAGGCCGATATCTTCCATAATCGGAAGCGCCGCCATGCTCCCTTCAGCTTTTCTGCAAGCTCTCCAAGGCCTTCGGGTATGGAGACGGATGGCCACAAGGCCTGGGCGACGCCTTGCATCACCTGCCGAACTCGTTCGTGCAGCTGTGAGAGCTCGGGAAGAAGGTCACCCGTTGAACCGGGCATTTCCTCGGCAGGACGACCTGTTAGCATACCTACAGACATAACTTTGTCAGCCAGCTTCCTCGCCAAACTATTTTTCAAAGTTCGTTCAAGCACTTACTAAATATGCCGCGTCGAAGCCGCCGATTTTCCTTAACAGAGTCCGACAGTTGGGCACGAACATCTTGTAGTTCCACGCCCAGCTTGGTGTTGGCATCTAGGAGATCATTTTTCTCCTGCCTCACCCTCGTAAGCACGTTCTCACCGACCTTCAGCTGGCGTAGGAGCTGTTGCTTATTCGGATTTACTCCAGTGTCACCTGCAATTTTATCGTCAGATCTGCATATGCGCCGCATTCTATATGACACTTACCATTTGAAGGATATGTTACCAGAGGGGGCCTCTTTGGGATCCCCTGCTGCATCCAGTGCGGCCTGAAGTTGGGATTTGCACTCTTCTAGCTCCTGGGATAGTTGAGTATTCTTTTCTGTAAGAACCTGCATAACAAATGATCCTTAAATCAGTTATCCTAACTGTTTCAAGTCTCAGGGGCTACTGATATATATAATCACCAAATTTTCTCACCCGTATGTCTTTTACATACTACTCTGTGGCTCTGCCTAGACCATTTTAAGCGGCACGGAGGTGCGCGTCTCCCGAGTTGAAGGCATCCAATGCCTCTTGGGAGAAACAGACGTCACGAAGAACAATCCGGTGACACCTGTGGTTCATGGCACTTTCCACCTTGGAATTGGTGGCAGACAGTTTTTCCGCATCCTCTGTCGGAGGAGCACCCGGCGCACGCCTCGTATTCGTCCCCGCCTCTGACTCCGGCCTTGGAGCCTGGCTTTTGGAGGCGTAGTTGGTAGCCTCTCCGGGTATAGCCCGGCAAGCGCTCTTTTTCCTGAAGAGAAGGCACGGGCGTTAATACGCCTCCGAGAATAATGTCTTGCAATAAAGATGGCGCGCCATACCGCTGCACTGGTGTCTCAATCCGGACTGCGGGTCTTTTCAGCCTGCCTGACCTCGCGGCCCCTTGTTGGCCAGTCGCCGCAGGCTCGACCTTCTGCCTCGAGGACCTCCCCTGCAAAACATGGCTGTTATACGGCGATCAAAAACACGCAAGGATGGATCCCTTTTTGAAGTACTGGGACTTCGCTCTCAGTCACCTATGAGGCTGGAACTAGCCCAGGGTAATTGGCCGTAATGGCCACCAAAGCATTATCATTGCTCGATTGGTAAAACACCCCATCGATCAGCTCCACCGATATGTCTGGATCCTCTTGGGAGGCCGGGTCGAGGGACTGTCCAGGGTCCTCGGGTTGTGGAGGGGGGTTGTTTATCTCCCTTACAGCCTGGCGCAGTTCCTGTGTAAAAATCGCTAGACTGAATACTTGACTGCGGAAATATGAAACGAATGGGCGAGAAAAGGTCTCCGCTTACCCAGCTCGGAGGATTGTACATAGAAAATCCGCCCTGCGGGTTGACACGAAGGAATTCCTCCTCTTCTCCCTTGTACAAAGTGGATAAGATCTTTGTTAAATCAGCAACTGATCCCGGCCCTTTACGGCCGTAGCGGGTGGTGTCGTCCTCCTCATTGAAATCCCACATGGGGTGGCATCTATACTGAAGCGGCTGCACCCCCCGCATGATACATATGGCCATGACCTCGATCATGGTCAATCCGGATCGAGCTAAAAAACTTATCCGGCTCATCGGGTAAAGAACGTCCCTATCATTTTCCTCCAGGGGGACTTCGTGGACGCCAGCTCCGGTGCTTCTTCAAAGGGGCGTTGTGGAACTCAGGAAGGCCGATCCGAATAGGATCCGAGAGGGGGACGTCTTCTATATAAAACCATTCTGAAGGCCAGTCTTCGAACGTCTTCTTTGGGGTTCCGGATAGGTATCCGGTCCCGGCAACACGCCACACTTCGGCTCCGCCCACTTGATATATTGACCCCTTCTGAGAGCGGGGCGCAAGGCAGAACAACTTCTTCCACAGAGCGAAATGAGCCTCACAGCCCAAAAACAACTCGCAAAGGGCTACGAATCCCGCGATATGCAGCATGGAGGCAGGCGTAAGGTTATGCAACTGGAGGCCGTAGAACTCCAGGAACCCCCGGAGAAACAGATGAATTAGGAATCTGAGCCCTCTTACCAAATAAGGGACAAGGCATACCCGCTCTCCCTTGGAGGGATTGGGAAGGCTCTCCGCTTGCTCTCCGCCATTATAGGTGGCGAACCCGGCTCGAACCGGGACCAAGTACACTGGGGGAAGAAATCCCTTGGTCTTAAGCATCACTAATTTGCTGTGCGGGGCAGAACATCTCTCCCAATCTCCAGGCTTGGAACTAGGGGAGCGAGAGGAGGAGCTGCGTCGACCGGCCATGATGGAATGGATCTCTGTCGGGCGCGCTCCGATGAAGGCTCGCCAAGGGAGGATGGTGTGATTTGGATCTGAATCCTCGTCTTTTTTATAGGAGGCTCATTCACACAGCTAGGGGGGTAAATGTGAAAACACCATGGCTCTTCACATTCGCTCGACACGTGGAAAGTGGCCATTATTGGGCATGGAAGCCAAGGAGTGCAACATTCACAAGAAACCGGACACTATTTCGACAGGTACACAGAATTTGGAGAGGAACCCGCCTTGCAATGCCGAAGACAATACTGCGCGCCGGACTCATCGTCATTGAAGCCTGGTTCGGGGGCTACTGAGGGAGTCCTGGATTATGGGGTCTCCGGATAGCCGGACTATATCCATTGGCCGAACTGTTAGACTATGAAGATACAAGATTGAAGACTTCGTCTCGTGTCCGGATGGGACTCTACTTGGCGTGGAAGGCAAGCTAGGCAATACGGATATGGATATCTCCTCCTTTGTAACCGACCTTGTGTAACCCTAACCCTCTCCGGTGTCTATATAAACCGAAGGGTTTTAGTCCGTAGAACAACAATCACAACATACAATCATACCATAGGCTAGCTTCTAGGGCTTAGCCTCTCTGATCTGTAGTAGATCTACTCTTGTACTACCCATATCATCAATATCAATCAAGCAGGACGTAGCGTTTTACCTCCATCAAGAGGGCCCGAACCTGGGTAAAACATCGTGTCCCCTGCCTCCTGTTACCATCCGGCCTAGACGCACAGTTCGGGACCCCCTACCCAAGATCTGCCGGTTTTGACACCGACAGCCACCCTAAGAGAATTGAGCACGATTCTCAGAGAAATAGTATAGATGCACCTAGTTCTTCTAAAAGGAAGAAAAAGAAAAATGATAGGACTTTGCATGCTTCTAGTGAACCTATTACTGAAACACGTGAGAATCCAAATAATATTTCTATTTCTGATGTTGAAACACAATCTAGTAATGAACCTGAAACTAGTGAAAATGTTAATGATAATGTTCATGATGATGCTCAACTTAGTAATGATAATGATATAGAAATTGAACCTGCTGTTGATCTTGATAACCCACAATTAAAGAATTAACGTTATGATAAGAAAGACTTTGTTGCTAGGAAACATGGTAAAGAAAGAGAACCATGGGTTCAGAAACCCATGCCTTTTTCCTCCCAAACCATCCAAGAAAAAGGATGATGAGGATTTTGAGCGCTTTGCTGAAATGATTAGACCTATCTTTTTGCGTATGCGATTAACTGATATGCTCAAAATGAATCCTTATGCTAAGTATATGAAAGAAATTTTCACTAATAAAAGAAAGATACCGCAAGCTGAAATTTCCACCATGCTTGCTAATTATACTTTTAAGGGTGGAATACCAAAGAAACATGGAGATCTAGGAGTACCCACTATACCATGCTCCATTAAAAGAAACTATGTTAAAACTGCGTTATGTGATCTTGGAGCCGGTGTTAGTGTTATGCCTCTCTCTTTATATCGTAGACTTGATTTGAATAAGTTGACACCTACTGAAATATCTTTGCAAATGGCTGATAAATCAACTGCTATACCTGTCGGTATTTGTGAGGATGTGCCTATTGTAGTTGCAAACGTTACTATTTTAATGAACTTTGTTATTCTTGATATTCCCGAGGATGATAGTATGTCTATTATTCTTGGAAGACCCTTTTTGAATACTGCAGGGGCTATTATTGATTGCACTAAAGGCAATGTCACTTTTCATGTTAATGGTAATGAGCATACGACACACTTTCCGAGGAAACAACCTCAAGTTCATAGTATCAACTCTATTGGAAAAAATCCATCAATTATATTTGGAGGTTTTGAATTTCCTCTTCCGACTATCAAGAAGAAATATGATATTCTTATTATTGGGGATGTGCATATCCCCGTTGAGGTAACATAGTGTTATTCGAAGTTTCTCTGGTTCCATGTTATTCGGAATGAGTTCGTTAACAAGACTTGATCAACCTTGTTAGTGGATTCCTTTTGATGATCATGAGATGGATGAAACTAGAAAACACAACTCTTTGTACCCTCCTTTTACTTTCTGTTATTTATATTAAATAAAATAAAAATAAGTATTTTCCGTCTGTTATCTGAATTATCCGTGCAATATAAAAATACCCCGAAAATAAAAGTTCTCCAAATTCCCTGAAATTTAAATATGATTTTTTCTGGAATATTTGAGAATATTTGGCAGCGAGAACACAGCACAGGGGGCATCCACCTGGCCACGAGGGTGGAGGGCGCGCCCCCTGCCTCACGGGCCCACGGTGGCCCCCCTCCACTTATTCCTGGACCCACACACTCCTTCCTCCCACAAACACGAATATCCAGCTCAAAACCGAGTCCAAGCTCATTTTGCTGCCATTTTCGATCTCCTTGCTCAAAGCACCTCTCACAAAACTTCTTGGGGGGATTGTTCCTTGGTATGTGACTCCTCCATTGGTCCAATTAGTTTTTGTTCTAGTGCTTTATTCATTGCAAATTTATGCTGCCTAGGTGACCATGTTCTTGAGCTTGCATGTCAAATTTATATGGTTCCAAGTAGTTTTGGTGCATGATATAGGCTCCAGGCACTTGTAGGAGAAGTTGCTATCAATATTATTGAGGTTTGTTCACTTTTATTTTGAAGTTACTAAAAATTTCATAATTTTTCAAAAAATAATGAAGAGATTTTTGAGGGGCTCATCGAGCCGAAGCTCGAAGGAAAAGGCACAGAAGCCCAAATATAATCTGCCTCGCACAGCGGAGGTTTGGTCGTGTGAATGGCCTTCCGATGATTTCTTGAGAGCAACCGGGATTTATGAAGATTTTTATGAATTGGCTGAGAATGCAGGCCTCACCGCCTTCCTCCACGACCGACGCGAACAGTTTCTCTTACTCATCAATATTTTTGTGCAAAACTTTCATTTCCATGCTAGGAGCTCACCACCTGCGGTGGAATTTTATTTATATGATGAGCATAAGGAGATGTCACTTTATGATTTTTGTCGGGTTTGTTTGAACCCTTTCGAGGGCAGCATAGAGGAACCACATCGAGACGATGTGGATGGGTTTATTGATACCATCACTCTAGGGGAAACGAGGGAGGTTTCCGATGCACGAATCACTAGCATACATTTTCATGTTTTACGCTACTTTGCAATATTTGCTAGTCGTTGCTTAATTGTTCGCGGAAACTGTGGAAACCTTAGTATTCCTGAT
Organism: Triticum urartu; assembly: GCF_003073215.2. NCBI lineage: Eukaryota > Viridiplantae > Streptophyta > Magnoliopsida > Poales > Poaceae > Triticum > Triticum urartu. The sequence goes on from NC_053024.1 coordinate 253,428,760, forward strand.
ATTATTATTTTTTTTCCATGGTTTATTCGGTGATAACTCTATTAGTATGGGCGGTATTATTGCTAAACGGTTAACCCTGAACCGTACCAAGGCGCCCATCTTTGGAGGCATTTATGCTTCACGCCTAGCTGCACATTTCAACATACCTATTATGCATTATGAGAAGGAAGAAAAATTCTTTCCCACTATTTATTTAGATTATAAGAGTATGGTGGCACATGATTTGATTGTTAAGAATAGGGAAGGAGAGCTTAAATACAAATTGTTCTTTGATAAACATCATCCTGAGACTATTACCCTGCCTGCTCCTTCCTTGTTTGGTTTATCTCCAAGTAAGTACCTTGTTCCGTTAGAGGCTATTCACGCCTACCGGAATCCTACATCAGCCACAGAGCTAGAGTCGGAACCACAAGTTGATCCTCCACGACAGTCTAATTACCATTGGGATCCGAAAATGATTGCCAACCAGTGGCAGTCAGAGTCTTCTTCATCTCAGTACGACCCCAACTATTATTATGGATATCCGCCAGGCCAGCCGTGGCCATAGACCAACTTAGGCCAAAGGTCTAAGCTTGGGGGAGCACGTATTTCTCATCGACATTACATTCATGTTCACACACTCATTGCTAGATGTCGGTGCTCACACTTTTTCATTGTACCATCCATGCTAGTTTATTTTCCTTTTTATGCTTTCTTCTTGTGTGTTTAATAAACCTTAAGAAAAACCAAAAAAATAGTTGTAGCTTTTAATTAGTTTAATTTTGATGCTTGTAGTAGTAATTAAAAAGAAAACCCGAAAAAGATTTCATGTTCTTCTTTTACTTGTTGGGAGCTTTCCCGTGTAAATAGTTTTATTTCTTTTCTTTTGTTTGGGGGTTGATAGGAGAAGACCATGATTAAATTGTTGAAGTGGCTCTTATATGCATTATTGTTGATCTCACAAAAGAGCCCATATTGCCTTGTCTTCTCCTGTTTATTGAATGCTTGCAGATTTCAGCTTAGTCCAATGCACGTGCACTATTATTATTATCCACATCGTTCGGTCGTGCAAGTGAAAGGCAATTATGACGATATATGATGGACTGACTGAGATGAGAAAAGCTGGTATGAACTCGACCTCTCTTGTTTTTGTAAATATGATTAGTTCATCGTTCCTCATTCAGCCAATTATGAATAAACATGTTTGCAATGACAACTAGAGATTATAGTTTCTTGTGCCATGCTTGATTAGCTAGGAGCCTGTAATGGTTTACCTTGCGTGCCAACATGCTATGAAAATGGTTGTGATGTGGTATGATAGGGTGATATCCTCCTCTGAATGATTTAAGTGACTTGACTTGGCACATGTTCATGCATGTAGTTGAAACAAAATCAACATAGCCTTCACGATATTTATGTTCATGGTGGATTATGTCCTACTCATGCTTGCATTCGGTGTTGATTAATTTTAATGCATGTTCATGACTGTTGTCGCTCTCTAGCTGGTCGCTTCCTAGTCTTTTGCTAGCCTTCACCTGTACTAAGCGGGAATACTGCTTGTGCATCCAATCCCATAAACCCCAAAGTTATTCCATATGAGTCCACCATACCTACCTATATACGGTATCTACCTGCCGTTCCAAGTAAATTTGTATGTGCCAAACTTTAAACCTTCAAATAAATATCTTGTTTTGTATGCTCGAATAGCTCATGTATCAACTAGGGCTGTCCGTATCTTCCATGTTAGGCGAGTTATTCTCAAGAGGAGTGGACTCCGCTCCTCACTCATGAGAAAGTGGCTGGTCACCGGGATGCCCAATCCCATGCTTTATGCAAATCAAAATCAAAATAATTACAAAAAAAACTCCCCCTGGGACTCTTGTTATTTGGAGGCACTCATTGTTTTGAGCAAGCCATGGATTGATGCTTCTTGGTGGAGGGGGGTATAAACTTTACCATTCTGTTTGGGAACCGCCTATAATGTGTGTATCATGGAAGATATCGCCATCTCTTGGTTGTTATGTTGACAATGAAAGTATACCGCTCAAAATATTATTCACCTCTATTTCAAAACCGAGCTCTAGCACCTCTACAAATCCCTGCTTCCCTCTACGAAGGGCCTATCTATTTACTTTTATGTTGAGTCAGCATCCTCTTATTAAAAAGCACAAGTTGGAGAGCACCACTGTCATTTGCATTCATTACTGTTAGTTTACATTGAGTATGACTTGACTGGATCTCTTTTACCATGAATTACAATGTCTAGTCAGTCCTTGATCTTTAAAGGTGCTCTGCATTTATGTTTTGCGCTCTCAGAAAGGGCTAGCGAGATACCATCTTGTTATATCATATTATGATTGTTTTGAAAAATTGTTGTCATCCGAGATTTATTATTATTGCTCGCTAGTTGATTATGCAATTGATATGAGTAAACATGAGACCTATACATTATCGTGAATATGGTTAGTTCATAATCTTTGCTGAAAACTTGAATGCCGGCTTTAAATATTTACAACAACAAGAGCAAACAGAGTTTGTAAAAGTATTTTCTTTATCACTTTCAGTTTTTCAACTGAATTGCTTGAGGACAAGCAAATGTTTAAGCTTGGGGGAGTTGATACGTCTCCGTCGTATCTACTTTTCCAAACACTTTTGCCCTTGTTTTGGACACTAACTTGCATGATTTGAATGGAAGTAACCCGGACTGACGCTGTTTTCAGCAGAATTACCATGGTGTTATTTATGTGCAGAAACAAAAGTTCTCGGAATGACCTGAAACTTCATGGAATGTCTATCTGGAAATAATAAAAAATCCTTGCAAAAGATGAAGACCAGGGGGCCCACAACCTGTCCACGAGGGTGGGGGCGCGCCCCCCTACCCCGTGGGCCCCCTGGAGCTCCTCTGACCTCAACTCCAACTCTATATATTTGATTTCGGCGAGAAAAAATAAGAGAGAAGGATTCATCATGTTTTACGATACGGAGCCGCTGCCAAGCCCTAAAACCTCTCGAGAGGGCTGATCTGGAGTCCGCTCGGGGCTCCGGAGAGGGGAATCCGTCGCCATCGTCATCATCAACCATCCTCCATCATCAATTTCATGATGCTCACCGCCGTGCATGAGTAATTCCATCGTAGGCTTGCTGGACGGTGATGGGTTGGATGAGATTTATCATGTAATCGAGTTAGTTTTGTTAGGGTTTGATCCCTAGTATCCAGTATGTTCTGAGATTGACGTTGCTATGACTTTGCTATGCTTAATGCTTGTCACTAGGGCCCGAGTGCCATGATTTCAGATCTGAACCTATTATGTTTTCATCAATATATCAGAGTTCTTGATGCTAGCTTGCAAGTCTATAGTCACCTATTATGTGTTATGATCCGTTAACCCCGAAGTGACAATAATCGGGATACTTACTGGTGATGACCATAGTTTGAGGAGTTCATGTATTCACTATGTGTTAATGCTTTGGTCCGATACTCTATTAAAAGGAGGCCTTAATATCCCTTAGTTTCCGCTAGGACCCCGCTGCCATGGGAGGGTAGGATAAAAGATGTCATGCAAGTTCTTTTCCATAAGCACGTATGACTATATTCGGAATACATGCCTACGTTACATTGATGAATTGGAGCTAGTTCTGTGTCACCCTAGGTTATGACTGTTACATGATGAACCGCATCGGGCATAATTCTCTATCACCGATCCATTGCCTATGAGCTTTCCATATATTATTCTTCGCTTATTTACTTTTTCGTTGCTATTGCTATCAACACTACAAAATACCAAAAACATTACTTTTTCTACTGTTACCTTTTGCTATTATTACCACTACTATCGTATTACTTTGCTACTAAACACTTCGCTGCAGATATTAAGTTTCCAGGTATGGTTGAATTGACAACTCAGCTGCTAATACTTGAGAATATTCTTTGGTTCCCCTTGTGTCGAATCAATAAATTTGGGTTGAATATTCTATCCTCGAAAACTATTGCGATCCCCCATACTTGTGGGTTATCAGAACCCGACGCTCGACGAAGGCAATCAGCAGGTCGGACGCCTTGAGGCCTGCCTTGTCCGTCAGCACCCGGAGCCGGTTGATGGCGGCAGTGGCGTCGGCTGACAAGGGCGTCGGCTTGTAGCCCCAGTTGGCCCGAGGTTCAGCCGGAGGGCCGGCTTCGTAGGGCGGCAAGTTGATGAAGTCGAGGGCGGGGTCGACGTTCTCCATGTAGAAGTATGATTTCTGCCACAGTTTGACCGACCGTGATAGCTTGATGGCGGGGAAGGCGTTCTTCACGGACGGGCGGCGCACCGCGACGAAGGCGCCGCACTAGGCCGCCTTCTCCCTGGCGGAGGTGCCCAACTTGGTGTAGAAAAATGCTCCCCACAGCTCGATGGTGGGGAGGATGCCGAGGTAGCCCTCGCACATCGTGACGAAGGCGGACAGCAGCGTCACGGTGTTGGGCGTCAGATGATGTGGCTGTAGGTGGTAGAAGTCGAGGAAGGAGCGGAAGAACTCGCTCGCCAGCAGGCCGAAGCCGCGAAGGAAGTGCGAGCGGAAGATAACCCACTCGCCTCCTTGCGGCGCCGGGGAGATCTCTGCCTCCGGCGGCACACGCACCTTGACGTAGTTCGCGCCAGGCAGCCGTCGTGTGGCGCGAAGAAAGGCGAGGTGGTCGTCGATGAAGACCGAGCCATCCCAGTCCCATCCTCTCTCGCGCTTCATGGAGTCCGAGCTCGGCGGGGAAATGGCGCGGTGGCAGAGGCGAGGACCGCGGCAAAGCAAGAAGCTTGGCGCGGGGGAGGTTGTCGGCGACATGCTGCAACCGCGCTTCGACGGAGTGCAGAAGTGCGGCAGCAGTGAGGGGACGAGGAGGTTGGAAATGGCAAAGGGGAGGAGGGCGCGCATGGTCTGCCACTCCCCCTTTTCCCCTACTTATAGCCCATGGGCTGCGAAGCCGAGGGGGCGGGGCGTGGGATTGTGGGATTAACTGCGCCCACGACCACGTTCCCATGGTTATTGCGCGTGTTACTGCGTGTAGTAACTCCGCGCGGAATTGCAACGGTCCGCCTTGGCCGCAGCGGATCCGCTCGTGCGTTGAGGCCCGGTCGTGGCGGGCCCAGCCTGGTGTCGCGTCCCATCGCGTGCGTGGGCTAGCAGGATGGCCCTGCTAGTTGGCGCCGTGTGGCGTACTCGTAGCGGGCGGCGGGCTAGAGGCTTAGAAGGCACGCCACCTAATTTCCTGCCCTAACATTTCAAGATCACCAGACAAGTCCTCCTGGTCATGGCCGACTCCCAGCAGACGCCTGCCAGAAGACAGAGGAAGCGTTTGGCGAGAGCATTCGGAGAAGGAAACTGCTGAGGCACCTCGGCTTGACAACCTCGACGCCTCACCAGCTTCGGGGACTACTGTCGGAGTAATGGGCCATGGATAGCCTAATCCGAGTCCCTGAGTATTTCAAGACATTGGGCTAGCTGCGCCCAACGAGCGTCAAGGACGAAACGTCGCCTTTTGGTGGCCGGCTAGCTCAAAGCGGCCGACTGCCAAAGGACGGCCAAGTACCGGCAGACGGCCCCAAGACAAGCCGACTCCGAGCAGGCGGCCTCTAGAGAGGCTGAATCCTGGCAGGCGGCCCATGGCGCCCTCAAAGTCTGCGCCCCCATAAAGAAGACAAGACAGGGTGTGGCTACAGTATAGCCCATCACCCCCGCATCCAGGGCAGGGCGCGGCCATAGTGTCCCGTACCGGCCGAGATCTCCGGACGGCGCGGCATTGTTGCCATCTCACCCTCGACGTCACCCCTGCCAGGCGGACCCTCGTTCCCACGACGGCCTGTTGGTACGGCCTGCAAGCGGTGGGCCCTACCAGGCAGCGAGGACCCAAAGAGCGTCAGCACCTGACCAGTCGGACCCGAGGAAGGCCGGCCTCCAGCAGGCGGCCCACTTTTCCCTCGGAGTCCACGCGCCATCAACCAGAGGAGACACGGTGTGGCTAAAGTGATCTCCCACCAGACGGCGGGACTGTAGCCACCCCCCAACCAAGCATGCGTCATTAGCATTACAGCTATAGTAACAAGCAGCCGGCCAGGCCCACAAGCAGCGGAGGCGGCCTGTTGGCTCCATACCAGACCAGCCGGCAGGGCTCACCAGGCGGCGGGCCCCAGCGGCCGGCGGAGGAGCCGGCGACAGGAGACACTGACAGCCGGGTCCTACACCTGGCCAGATTACCACTGTACCCCTGGGGGGTAGGGCTATATAAACCCCCCAGGGCACCCATGCAAAGGGTTCCCAACCTGTTAGGCCTAGACACACACATAGAAAGAGGAGAGAGCTAGCCCTGATTTCTTCTACCTCTAGCATACAGCTCGAGGAGCACCATTGTACTCGCTAGTGCCTTAGTGATCATGCGGAGACCCCGCAGAGCAGGACTAGGGGTGTTATCTCCTAGGAGAGCCCCGAACCTAGGTAAGATTCGCCGGTGTGCATGTCTTCGCCTCATCCCGTTTCCTGGCACCGGCGACGTCCTACTAGCCCCCATCATGATTAGCCATCCTTTGGCATATGTCGCACCAAACCCCCGGCAGTTTTCATATGAATATATTATGAGAGCTACTTATGGATTGCATACCAAATATGACAATACCTAGATCTTTGTTTTATGGCTAGCTAGGGGCATTGAACAATAGTGCTTGTTGGGAGGCAACCCAATTTTATTTTTTTTCTTCCTTTTTTGTTCCTATTTTTCAATAAGTTTTGTCATGTAGCATCTGGTTAGATGTGTTTTGGTGTTTTAATTTAGTGTTTGAGCCAAGCAAGACCTTTGGGATGGCTTACGGTGATAGTTGATTTGATCTTGCTGAAAAACAGAAATTGCGCCCAGTCACAGAATTTAAAAAAATCACTGAAGCACGGAAAAACTCTGATTTTTTACACAAGATTGATATATAAATTTCCTATGTTTTCCTAATTTTTTAGAATTTTTGGAGTTACATAAGTATTCAAAGTTTCCAAATTGCTAGAGACTGTTCTATTTTTGACAGATTCTGTTTTCTATGTGTTTTCTTATTTTGATGAATCTATGGGTAGTATCGGGGGTATGAACCATGGAGAAGTTGGAATGCAGTAGATATTACACCAATATAAATAAAGAATGAGTTCACAACAGTACCAAAAAGTGGTGATTTATTTTCTTATACTAACGGATCTCATGAGTTTTTTTGTTGAGTTTTGTGTTGTGAGGTTTTCAAGTTTTGGGTAAAGATTTGATGGACAAAGAAATAAGGAGTGGTAAGAGCCTAAGCTTGGGGATGCCCAAGGCACCCCAAGGTAATATTAAAGGACAACAAAGCATCTAACCTTGGGATTGCCCGGATGGCATCCCCTCTTTCGTCTTCATCTATCGGTAAATTTACTTGAGGCTATATTTTTATTCACCACATGTATGTGTTTTGCTTGGAGCATCTTGTATGATATGAATCTTTGCCTTTTAGTTTGCCACAATCATCCTTGATGTACACACCTTTTGAGAGGGACACACATGAATCATGAATTTATTAGAATACTCTATGTGCTTCACTTATATCTTTTGAGCTAGGCAATTTTGCTCTAGTGCTTCACTTATATCTTTTTAGAGCACGGCGGTGGCTTTATTTTATAGAAATTCTTGAACTCTCATACTTCACTAATATTATTTTGAGAGTCTCTCTAAACAGTATGGTAATTTGCTTTGGTTGTGAATTTAGTCCTAATATGATGGGAATCCAAGAGGGATGTAATAAAAACTTTCATATAAAGTGCGTTGAATACTATGTGAAGTTTGATTCCTTATTATTGTTTTGAGATATAAAGATGGTGATATTAGATTCATGCTAGTGAGTAATTGTGGATTGGTAGAAATACTTGTCTTAAAGTTTGTGATTCCCGTAACATGCACGTATGGTGAACCATTATGTGATGAAGTCGGAGCATGATTTATTTATTGATTGTCTTCCTTATGAGTGGTGGTCGGGGACGAGCGATGGTATTTCCTTGCAATCTATCCCCCTAGGAGCATGCATGTAGTAATTTGTTTCGATGGCTAATAGATTTTTGCAATAAATATGTGAGTTCTTTATGACTAATGTTAAGTCCATGGATTACACGCACTCTCACCCTTCCACCATTGCCAGCCTCTCTAGTACCGCGCAACTTTCGCTGGTGCATTAAACCCACCTTATACCCTTCCTCAAAACAGCCACCATACCTACCTATTATGGTGTAACACCCCGGATGTAACTTTCCCAATTTGTACTCCAACTCTTGCCGTTTCGGTGTTAAGTTATATTTATTTTCTCGGGTTCGGGTCCTTGTCTCCGTGTGTTGTTGCCGTTGTCATGCATCTCATATCATGTCATCATGTGCATCGCATTTGCATACGTGTTCCTCTCATGCATTCGAGCTTTTTCCCCGTTGTCCATTTTGCATTCCAGCGTTTCGTTCTCCTCCGGTGGTCATTTCTAGCTCTCTTTCGTTTGAGGGGATTAAACATTTCCGGATTGGACTGAGACATGCCAAGCGGCCTTGGTTTACTACCGGTAGACCGCCTGTCAAGTTTCGTACCATTTGGACTTCGTTTGATACTCCAACGGTTAACCGAGGGACCGAAAAGGCCTCATGTTGTTGCAGCCCAACACCCCTCCAATTTGGCCCAAAACCCACCTAGCTCTGCTCCATCATCTAGAGCGTTCGATCACGATCGCATGGCCGAAACCGCACCTCATTTGGACTCTCCTAGCTCCCTCTATGCCTATTTAAACACCCCCCCCCGAAATCCGGATCTTCCTCTCCCCCCGAAACCCTAAAAATCCACCTTGCGCGCCGCCGGACATTTTCCCTGCCGACGGACGTTTCCGCCACCGCCCGCCGCCGCCACGTGTCAGCCGCCGACTCGCCTACGCCGCCGCCCACCGCTCCGGCCCGGGAGCCCGCAGCCGGCCCCCGAGGCCCACTCACTCCGCCGCCAGCCGCCGCCGCGGCCCGCGAGGCCCGCTCAGGGCCCCCGCGAGCCCATCGCCGCCGCCTGCCTCCTCCTCAGCCCGAGCCGGCCGCCCGCCTCACCTCCTCGTCGCCGGCCGCGCCGCCGCCGCCACCAGAACCTCGCCGCCACCGGAACCTCGTCACCGCCACGGGAAGCTCGCCGCCCCGCCTCGCCACGCTCGCCGTCCGGCACCGTTCCTCGGCGTCCGCGCCCGGATCGGGCGAGATCCGGCCGGATCCGCCCCGGGTCTGCCTCGCCGGCGCCGCCCCCTGCCGTCTCCGGCGAGCTCCGTCAACGCCGGTGAACAGTGCGCGCCGCCGCCTCGATCTGCGTGCCGGGTCAAACCCTAGATCCGGTGGTAAATTTTCGTCTAAGTCCCAGATTTCTCAGATCCAAGTGCTCATGTTCGTGGCTCTGTAACTTTGCATCCGTAGCTCCGATTCATCCATATAGCATATCAAAATGTTCATCTCAGAGAGTACATCATTTCACTCCATTGCATCATTTTCATTTGAGTTCATCTTGATGCCCGAAATGCTGTTAGAAGAGTGCTACTTGAGTTAATTGTCAGATCTGCTACTCCGTTTAGGTTTTTGTCATTTTTGCCATGATTAATGTGTGCATGATATGCCCTGATGCTCTACATATGTTTTGTTAAGAGTTTTGTCATCTTTCCAGAGGTGCAACCCATGTATTTTTGTGATGTGTGGTGACTTGTGCAAGCTTGCAAAGTGGTGCACTTGGTAATTCTGTTTTCAGGGACTTAGCAATTCCACTAAGTCCTTGATCTGTTTAGCTCATGATTCCATATGTTCATGTTGTTTCCTAGTGATCCGTGCCTCTTTTGAGGATGATCAGTAAGGATGTTTTGTTAATATTGTAGTTCTCTATCCATCCATGTCTTTGTTTGCAATTATGGAGCAACCTAGCTTGAGTCAATCGAGCTCTACTTTTGCTACTTTGCGAATCTGGGCAGATTGTCAACTTGTTTGCAATTTTGCCGGTGATGTTGTAGTTGATCCGTGCTTGCTATGCTATTGTTCTTGCCATGTCTAGATTGCATTTTGTGCCTTCTTGATGGGTGTATGCTTGTCTTTCCATGAATTGCACCGTAGTGAGTGCATCGAGCTCGTAAACATGCCTACTTGAGTTATATTTCAGCATGTGTCAGTTTTCACAAAGTCTGTGATCTGATTATGTTTTTGCTATGTTCACATGCTTGCAATTGTATTTTCTGATCCCTTTTGGCTCAAGGTCACTAAGGGACTTTTGTTAAGCTCTTTGAGTAGCTCCATACCATGCTTTACTTTGCCATGTTCAGGTCCAGTAGCATGTTGTTTTGTTGCTCCGAAGAGGGCTACCTGATCTGAAATTCCAGACAAGTGTTAATTTCACTAAGTCTAAGATCTGTTTGTCATATGCAGTTTTGCCATGCTTGTTTGAACCTCTTAATGGATGAATTTGCCGTAGCTCAGTGCTAGACTTTTGTTAAGAATCTTGTGTGCATCCCTTCCATGTATTTTGTTGTCATGTTTGGGTGCTGTAGCATGTTCATTTCATTGCATTTAGATGCCTACTTGCTATAAATCGCAGACCGGTGTCATTTTTGAATCGCTTGCCATTTCCAAACCCTAACTCCGATTCCGGTGTTCTTTATATCGTTTTCAAGCGATTTCATCTCATATTTCCAGTGGCACACTTGGATTTCCATGTTGACGCCAGGTTCATGCATTTCCTGTCATATCTTGCATTTTGCATCCCGCATAGCATACCATCTTTGCATTGCGTTTGCACGTGGTTGATTGTGTCCTTGTTGCTTGTTTGTCTTGTTTTGGTAGAGCCGGGAGACGAGTTAGCTAACGAGGAGCCCGTTGAGTTTGCTTTTGAGGATCTAGTCAACTCTGACAACTGTGCAGGCAAGATGATCGTACCCTCGAAATCACTACTATCTTTGCTATGCTAGTTTGCTCGCTCTTTTGCTATGCCAATGCTACGATGCCTACCACTTGCTTGCAAGCCTCCCAAATTGCCATGTCAAACCTCTAACCCACCTTGTCCTAGCAAACCGTTGATTGGCTATGTTACCGCTTTGCTCAGCCCCTCTTATAGCGTTGCTAGTTGCAGGTGAAGATTGGAGGCCGTTCCTTGTTGGAACATTTATTTACTTGTTGGGATATCATTATATTGCTATGTTATCTTAATGCATCTATATACTTGGTAAAGGGTGGAAGGCTCGGCCCCTCGCCTAGTGTTTTGTTCCACTCTTACCACCCTAGTTTCCGTCATATCGGTGTTATGTTCCCGGATTTTGCGTTCCTTACGCGGTTGGGTTATAATGGGAACCCCTTGATAGTTCGCCTTGATTAAAGCTTTTCCAGCAATGCCCAACCTTGGTTTTACCATTTTCCACCTAGCTTTTCTTTCCCTTGGGTTCTACAGACTCAAGGGTCATCATTATTTTAACCCCCCCCCCCCGGGCCAGTGCTCCTCTGAGTGTTGGTCCAAACCGTCAGCCGCCGGTGGCTACCAGGGGCAACTCTGGGCTGGCCTACCGGAAGTTTGGACAATCTGAGTGTGCCCTGAGAAAGAGATATGTGCAGCTCCTATCGGGATTTTTCGGCACATTCAGGCGGTGTTGCTGGTCTTGTCTTAACCTGTCGAAGTGTCTTGAATTACCGAGATACCGAGTCTGATCGGAACATCTTGGGAGGAGGTCTATTCCTTCGTTGACCGTGAGAGCTTTTCATGGGCTAAGTTGGGACTCCCCTGCAAGGATTGAACTTTCAAAAGCCGTGCCCGCGGTTATGGGCAGATGGGAATTTGTTGATGTCCGGTTGTAGATAACTTGAACCTTAACTTAATTAAAATGAATCAACTGAGTGTGTTGCCGTGATGGCCTCTTCTCGGCGGAGTCCGGGAAGTGGACACGGTGTTGGAGTAATGTTTGCGCAGGTTGCTCTCTAGTTTCTCGCTCGCGCTTTGCCTCCTCTTCTCGCTCTCTTGTGCGAATAAGTTAGCCACCATACTTGCTAGTCGCTTGCTGCAGCTCCACATATTTACCTTGCCATACCTATAAGCTTAAATAGTCTTGATCGCGAGGGTGCGAGATTGCTGAGTCCCTGTGGCTCACAGTTTACTATTACACCAGATGCAGGGCCTGATGATTCCACTCTAGGAGACGCGTATGAGCTCAAGTGGGAGGTCGACGAGGACTCTCAACGTTACTATGTTTCCTTTCCTGATGATCAGTAGTGGTGCCCAGTTGGGGGTGATAGGGACCGTTGTCGCATGTTGGGTTCTCTTTTATTTTAGCGCCGTAGTCGGGCCATGAGTGTTTGGATGATGTAATGTTATTTATGTACTTGATTGACGTGGCGAGTGTAAGCCAACTATGTTATCCCCTTTCATTATTATATTACATGGGATGTTGTGAGGATTGCCTAACTTGCGACATATGCCTTCAATGCGATTATGCCTCTAAGTCGTGCCTCGACACGTGGGAGTTATAGTCACATCGAGGGTGTTACATATGGCTTTTCCATAGACATTCCGAGATATATTGACATGCAACTTCCACCGTTCCGTTTTATTATGACAGGCACCATCATTCTAATATTGCTTTGCATGATTGTAAGATAGCTAGCGTGATATTTTGATGTTATTGCTACGCTAGATCATTGCATGTCCCGGTACACCATCGGAGGCATTCATATAGAGTCATATTTTGTTCTAAGTATTGAGTTGCAATTCTTGAGTTGTAAGTAAATAAAAGTGTGATGATCATCATTATTAGAGCATTGTCCCATGTGAGGAAATGATGATGGAAGCTATGATTCCCTCACAAGTTGGGATGAGTCTCCAGATTTTATAAAAAAATAAAAGAGGCCAAAAAATCCCACAAAAAACTAAAAGAGGCCAAAGAATCCCACCAAAAAATGAGAGAAAAGAGAGATGGGACAATATTACTATCCTTTTTCCACACTTCAGCTTCAAAGTAGCACCATGATCTTCATGATGGAGAATCTCCTATATTGTCACTTTCATATACTAGTGGGAATTTGTCGTTATATAACTTGGCTTATATATTCCAATGATGGGCTTCCTCAAATTGCCCTAGGTCTTCGTGAGCAAGCGAGTTGGATGCACACCCACTTAGTTTCTTTTTGAGCTTTCATACACTTATAGCTCTAGTGCACTCGTTGCATGGAAATCCCTACTCACTCACATTGATATCAATTGAGGGGCATCTCCATAGCCCATTAATGCGCCTAGTTGATGCGAGACTATCTCCTTCTTTTTTCTCCACAACAACCATATTCTATCCCACCCATAGTGCTATATCCATGGCTCACGCTCATATATTGCATGAAAGTTGAAAAAGTTTGAGAACATCAAAAGTACGAAAGAATTTATTGGCTTGTCATCGGGGTTGTACATGATTAAATACTTTGTGTGATGAAGATGGAGCACGGTCAGACTATATGATTCTATAGAGATAACTTTCTTTGGCCATGTTATTTTGAGAAGATATGATTGCTTTATTATTATGCTTGAAGTATTATTGTTTTTATGTCAAGATTAAACTTTTGTTTTGAATCTTATGGATCTAAACATTCATGCCACAATAAAGAAAAATTACATGGATAAATATGTTAGGTAGCATTCCACATTTTTTTTGTTTTTATCATTTACCTACTCGAGGATGAGCAGGAATTAAGCTTGGGGATGCTTGATATATCTCCAACGTATCTATAATTTTTATTGTTTCATGCTATTATATTATCTGTTTTGGATGTTTTATATGCACTTTTATGCTATTTTATATTATTTTTGGGACTAAGTTATTAACCTAGAGCCCAGTACCAGTTTTTGTTTTTTCCTTGTACTGGGCTCTGGCTGTGCACACGTAGGACTTGGAGACAAAGACAGAAGAGTCCCGAGGGCTCCACAAGCCCTCAGGGTGTGCCCTGGCTTTTGGGCTCCTCAAGAGTACCCCAACCTTAATTCTTGACCTATAAATTCCCAAATATTCTCAAACCAACAGAAGCGTGCACCAAAATACTTTTTTGCCGCCACAAGCCTCTGTTTCCGCAAAATCCCATCTTGGGGCCTTTTTTTGCATCCTGCCGAAGGGGGATTCGATCATGGAGGGCTTCTACATCAACTCTATTGCCCTTTCGATGAAGCGTGAGTATTTTACCATAGACCTGCGGGTCCATAGCTAGTAGATAGATGGCTTCTTCTCTCTCTTTGATCTTCAATACAATGTTCTCCTCGATGTTCTTTGAAGATCTATTTGATGTAATCTTCTTTTGTGGTGTGTTTGTCGAGATCGATGAACTGTAGATTTATGATCAGATTATCTATGAATATTATTTGAATCTTCTCTGAATTCTTATATGCATGATTTGATATGTTTGTATTTCTCTTTGAATTATCAGTTTGGTTTGGCTAACTAGATTTGTTTTTCTTGCAATGGGAGAGGTGCTTAGTTTTGGGTTCAATCTTGCGGTGTCCTCACCCAGTGACAAAGTAGGGTAGCGAGGCACGTATTTGTATTGTTGCCATCAAGGGTAAAAAGATGGGCTTTTCATCATATTGCTCGAGTTTATCCCTCTACATCATGTCATCTTAATTAAGGTGGTATTCCGTTCTTATGAACTTAATACTCTAGATGCATGCTAGATAGCGGTCGATTGTGGAGTAATAGTCACTACAAAAAAATACACTTCTGTGATGATACGTGTTTGTCACAGTAGGTCACGTTTTCTGTCATGCTTGTACATCCATGACAAATTTATGATAGAATCAAGATAGTCATACCTGTGTTGTCGTAGAAGTGTTCCATGACAATACCAAAATTATCATCACGGAAGTGTCCACTTCCATGATGATAAATCGCGCGTCACAGAAGTGCTTTCGTCAAGGGTGACCGACACGTGGCATCCACTGTAACGGAACGCTGTTAAGCTATCGGGTCCAGTTTTGGATCCAATAACCCGTTAACAGCCCTGACCAATGGGGATTTTCCATGTGTAAAATAATCATTGGCTGGAGGAAACATCTGTCAGCTCCGTGTTGGCACAGGTGTCACTCATCCAATGGGCAAGATGCGCCTATGATATGTTAACACGTGGACCGGCCCAAAAGTGGCCCATAAAGTTTAAATGGGCCGGCCCAACTAAAGGCCCACAAGATTTTGCGGACCATAATGGGACAGCCCAACTAAAGGCCCACAAGATTTTGTGGGGCATAATGGGCCGACACAGGTAAAGGCCCCCAAGATTTTTGCGGGCCATAATGGGCCGGACCAGGTGAAGGCTCACAAGATTTTTGTGGACCATAATGGCCCGGCCCAGCTAAAGGCCCACGAGATTTTGCCGTCATTAATGGGCCGGCCCAGCTGTAGGCCCACAAGATTTTAAGGACCATAGTAGGCCAGCCCATTAACAGGCTGCCATGTTTTGGGCCAAATGCTGGCCCATATTTGATCTGGTCCATTAATGGCCTGCCACGTTCTGGGCCTAATAATGGCACATATGAGATCCGGCCCGTTAAAAGCCTACCACATTCTGGACCAAATTACGGCCCAGATCAGGTCCGGCCTTTTAAGAGGCTTTGGGCTAAATTATGGCCCATATCAGATTCGGCCCATCAACTGGACGCTACGCTTTTGGGCCCATTTGCTAATGGCCCATTTAGTAATTCGGCCTGATATTAGTTTCAGCCTGTTAAGGGCCCATTTAACATTTCGGCCCTATATTAATTTCGGCCTATTAAAATCCCGTCATATACTTGGGCCTAATTACGGCCCGGTTTGCATCCGGCCTGCTCGCAGCCGATAATCTGATTGGGCCAAACAAGTACCGAGACAATTTTGGCCTGTTATAAGCCCATGATTTGATTGGCACATTCATGGGCCGGGGTTTATTTCGGCCTGCTGCCGGCCTGTGAGCTGTTCGGCACGTTTCAGGCCCAACCTACTTTTCAACCTCCTAAAGGCCCATTGAGTTTTCTTGGGAAAATAGGGCCGGCGGTTTACTCGGCCTATTAAAGGCCCAAATCTACTAGTGGGCCAATTTACATTTAGTCCTGTTAACGGACCAAGATGACGGGGCCCATGATGCGGATCATACATGGTGATTTGCATGACGGCCCGATTATGTACCGTAATTTTACGGTTTGGCCAGTTTACTGCAAAGACAGGATATATATACAGTAAAATAACTACAACATCGTGAATAATAATAAAAACCTAGACTATACAATAAAGAAATTACGGCATATTACATCCACTGGGCATCAAAGTTCGCCACTACGATAATAAAGCACAAGCAGACAGCAGATTACATACACTGGCATCAAAGAACGCCACCAGTGCAACTAAACACGCAGACAAAATAATATACAAAACCAAGAGCATTTCAACAGAGTTCAAGAAAGGTTAGCACTGCTTGGGAGCTGCAGCGCAAGCAGCTGAGCAAGCTGGTGAGACTGCACTTGTTTGACACTTATATCCTCCTCACTCTGAAAGATAAACAAGAAGACAGATGATAGGTTTTGCACATATAAGTATCAGTGCTGACAAATAAAGTGACACGGTTTAAAATAGCATTAACACAATATGGTATTGTTCAGGTCAAGACATGGCAGGAAATGACATTGTGAAGGAGTTGGCAGCTTGACGACACCACTGGATTACAGATCAAGAACTCATAAGTATCAATGGTTAGTGTGTTGTCGATTTATCCCATTTCAGATTGGCAAAAATAAGATCACTTGCTCTGTATAGTTTAATTTACATGGTATGAAGAAGGAACTTGGTTGTACAACAGAAAACTTAAATTGAGAAGGACAAACTTTTGTTTATGAACTGGAGTACATAATAAACTTTAAACATGCAATTTGATGCAAACACCAAAAAATAAACAGTTGTTGCAGTCATGCCTAACCAAATATACACAACAAAGTTTGAAGGCTTGACAAGGACAAACTTACATTATTGGTGAAGGCAGGCTCTGTAAAGCCCTTGTCCATGCTGATGGGGGGAAATTCAAGAAGTTTACCACAGAATCTTCTTCATAAGCATTTCCTTTATTCTACATTTTGTTAAGAGTAAATATAGATGTGAAAATATAAGAAAAATTGGAGAATATTTAAGATAAGATGAAGAGTGATGCTACATAACCAAGTAGCTATAAATGTAAGTACAGCAATACAGGCAAAAGGTACAGCCAAGAGCAATGCAGAGCTAAACTTCTTCAGTACCATCGGTGTTATCCAACCCTATGGTAAGAGTAAATATAGATCTTATGTGTAGAAAATGGAGGGCAAAGGAAAATAATCTGTAGAGTGATGGTACATGAACAACTACCTGTCAATATAAGTACACTAATAAAGGACAGTAGGTACTTACAAGAACAATGCAGAGCTAAAAAAATTCATTGGCATTGGATATATTCTACACTAATGTAACAATTCATATAAATCAGATAATTTGGAGTGAACAATTGATAAGAAAGCTATCATGCATACTGCTGTCACATAATGAACCAGGTATGTATGCAAGTACAGTGATACAGGACAACAGGTACTAACAAGAGCAAAGCAGCGGGCAACATATTTGCGATATCCTTTCGTTCTTTTCAAACCGGAATTCTTTTTCGAGCAGATTTCCTGCAAAAAAGATTCGTAAGGCACATGCGGAAAAGTAGAAGTTCAAATTGTCATGCGATATCATAGACAGTACCTCATCCTTAGAATGAGACCAGTGCATAACAAGGTTTTTCCATTCAATGTCTTCTAAATTTAGCACAGGAGACTTCACTAGAAATTCGTTTATAGACTTGCCATCAAAGTGTGACTTCCTCAGGTAACACCGATACTGCTACAATGCTTCCTTGAAAAGCGGAAGCAAGCTTTTCTCGTCATGACTATCCAGATTGACCCTCGCCTACTTACAACAATGTAATGTAAATCATTGATGTGTTCAATCAGCAGAAAACAGGAAAATAATCACCATGAATAATAGCACTTACACGTAAGTGGGACAGGAAGATGTGAAAATGGTGTTTGTCTTCACTATAATCTTCCCATGATGGGAATATATGCACGTAGTCCCTAATAACATTGAAAGCATTGTCTTTTAAACTAGGAATAACTGGAATGGGATTCCAATCTACAGGAATTGGCCGTCTCTGTAGTTGGGATAGGTCTTCGGCCGGTGGACTTGCTGTACTTTTTGCTGGAGTGGGATTTTTCTGTGGTACGGCTGGTGCTATGGCAACTGAAATCGGCATACCTTTTGCTGGAGTGCAGGTCCTGTGTGGTGCGGCTAGTGGTGTGGCTAATGAAGTATGGGTACAGTCTGCTGGAGTCGGTCCTACGTTTTGTGTCACTCGTTGTACAGCCAATATAAGTGGGGTGCTGTCTGATTTCTCCGGCACAACCCCCCTTTCCTTCTCCTCTTCCTCTACCTTCCTTCCTTCCCCTTATCCTCCTAGTAGGACTAGGAAAGGAGGAATTCTACTCCTACTAGGAGGAGGATTTCTCCTCCCTTGGCGCGCCACTAGGGCCGGCCGGCCTCCCCCTTTCTCATTTATATACGGGGGCAGGGGGCACCCTAGAATAGACAAGTTGATTGTTTCCAGCCGTGTGCAATGCCCCCTCCACCATAATCCACCTCGGTCATGTCATAGTGGTGCTTAGGTGAAGCCCTGTTCCGGTAGCATCACCCTCACAATCATCATGTCGTCGTGCTCCCGAAGCTCTCCCTCGACACTCTGCTGGATCGTGAGTTCATGGGACGTCACCGAGCTGAACATGTGCAGATCGCGGAGGTGTCGTACTTTTGGTACTAGGATCGGTCGATCGTGAAGACGTACGACTACATCAATCGCATTGTCATAAGGCTTCCGCTTATGGTCTACGAGGGTACGTGGACAACACTCTCCCCTCTTGTTGCTATGCATCACCATGATCTTGCGTGTGCGTAGGAAAATTTTGAAATTACTGTGTTCCCCAACAGTGCCATCCGAGTCAGGTTTATGCGTAGATGTTATATGCACAAGTAGAACACAAAGGAGTTGTGGGCGTGGGTATATACATATTGCTTGCCGTCACTAGTTGTTTCTTGATTCGGCGGTATTGTTGGATGAAGTGGCCCAGACTGACATTACGCGTACGCTTACGCAAGACTGGTTCTACCGACGTGCTTCGCACACATGTGGCTGGTGGGTGTCAGTTTCTCCAACTTTAGTTGACTCGGATTCAATGAACAGGGTTCTTTCTAAAGATCAAGAAGCAATCACTATACCGCATTGTGGTTTTTGATGCGTAGGTAAGAACGGTTCTTGCTCAGCCCATAGCAGCCACGTAAAACTTGCAACAACAAAGTAGAGGACGTCTAACTTGTTTTTGCAGGGCATGTTGTGATGTGATATGGTCAAGACATGATGCTAAATTTTATTGTATGACATGATCATGTTTTGTAATGGAGTTATCGGCAACTGGCAGGAGCCATATGGTTGTCGCTTTATTGTATGAAATGCAATCGCCATGTAATTGCTTTACTTTATCACTAAGCGGTAGCGATAGTCGTAGAAGCAATAGTTGGCGAGACGACAATGATGCTTCGATGGAGATCAAGGTGTCAAGCCGATGACGATGGTGATCATGACGGTGCTTTGGAGATGGAGATCAAAGGCACAAGATGATGATGGCCATATCATATCACTTATATTGATTGCATGTGATGTTTATCCTTTCTGCATCTTATTTTGCTTAGTTCGGTGGTAGCATTATAAGATGATCTCTCACCAAATTTCAAGGTATAAGTGTTCTCCCTGAGTATGCACCGTTGCTACAGTTTGTCGTCCCGAGACACCACATGATGATCGGGTGTGATAAGCTCTATGTTCACATACAACGGGTGCAAGCCAGTTTTGCACACGCAGAATACTCAGGTTAAACTTGACGAGCCTAGCATATGTAGATATGGCCTTGGAACACTGAGACTAAAAGGTCGAGCGTGAATAATATAGTAGATATGATCAACATACTGATGTTCACCATTGAAAACTACTCCATCTCACGTGATGATTGGACATGGTTTAGTTGATATGGATCACATGATCACTTAGAAGATTAGAGAGGTGTCTATCTAAGTGGGAGTTCTTAAGTAATTTGATTAATTGAACTTTAATTTATCATGAACTTAGTACCTGATAGTACTTTGCATGTCTATGTTGTTGTAGATAGATGGCCCGTGTTGTTGTTCTGTTGAATTTTAATGGGTTCCTAGAGAAAGCTAAGTTGAAAGATGATGGTAGCAACTACACAGACTAGGTCCGTAACTTGAGGATTATCCGCATTGTTGCCAGAAGAATTACGTCCTGGAAGCACCGCTAGGTGACAAACCCGCTGCAGGAGCAACGCCAGATGTTATGAACACCTGGCAGAGCAAAGCTGCTGACTACTCGATAGTTCAGTGTGCCATGCTTTACGGCTTAGAACCGGGACTTCAATGACATTTTGAACGCCATGGAGCATATGAGATGTTCCAGGAGTTGAAGTTAATATTTCAGTGACATATCTACAACGGCAAGATGGAGGAGAATAGTTCTATCAGTGAACATATACTCAGAATGTCTGGGTACCACAACCACTTGACTCAACTGGGAGTTAATCTTCCTGATGATAGTGTCATTGACAGAGTTCTTCAATCACTACCACTGAGCTACAAGGTCTTTGTGATGAACTATAATATGCAAGGGATGGATAAGACGATTCCTGAGCTCTTCGCAATGCTAAAGGCTGCGGAGGTAGAAATCAAGAAGGAGCATCAAGTGTTGATGGTCAACAAGACCACCAGTTTCAAGAAAAATGGTAAAGGGAAGAGGGGGAACTTCAAGACGAACAGCAAGCCAGTTGCTACTCAAGTGAAGAAACCCAAGTCTGGACCTAAACCTGAGACTGAGTGTTTCTACTACAAAGGGAGTGGTCACTGGAAGCGGAACTGCCCCAAGTATTTGGCAGAGAAGAAGGATGGCAAAGTGAAAGGTATATTTTATATACATAATATTGTTGTGTACCTTACTAATGCTCGCAGTAGTGCCTGGGTATTTGATACTGGTTTAGTCACTAACATTTGCAACTCGAAACATGGGCTACGGATTAAGCGAAGATTGGCTAAGGACGAGGTGACGATGCGCGTGGGAAATGATTCCAAAGTCGATGTGATCGCCATCAGCATACTACCTCTACATCTACCTTCGGGATTAGTTTTAGACCTAAATAATTGTTATTTGGTGCCAGTGTTGAGCATGAACATTATATCTGGATCTTGTTCGATGCGAGACGGTTATTAATTTAAATAAGAGAATAATGGTTGTTCTATTTATATGAGTAATATCTTTTATGGTCATGCACCCTTGATGAGTGGTCTATTTTTACTAAATCTTGATTGTAGTGATACACATGTTCATAGTATTGAAGCCAAAAGATGCAGAGTTGATAATGATAGTGCAACTTATTTGTGGCACTGCCGTTTAGGTCATATTGGTGTAAAGCGCATGAAGAAACTCCATTCTGATGGACTTCTGGAATCACTTGATTATGAATCACTTGGTACTTGCGAACCATGCCTCATGGGCAAGATGACTAAAACTCCGTTCTCCGAAACAATGGAGCGAGCAACAGAGTTATTGGAAATCATACATACTAATGTATGTGGTCCAATGACATTGAAGCCTGTGGCGGATATCGTTATTTTCTCACCTTCACTGATGATTTAAGTAGATATGGGTATATCTACTTAATAAAACATAAGTCTGAAACATTTGAAAAGTTCAAAGAATTTCAGAGTGAAGTCGAAAATCATCATAACAAGAGAATCAAGTTTTTGCGATCTGATCGTGGAGGTGAATATTTGAGTTATGAGTTTGGACTTCATTTGAAACAATGTGGAATAATTTCGCAACTCACGCTACCTGGAACACCACAACGTAATGGTGTGTCCGAATGTCATAACAGCACTTTATTAGATATGGTGCGATCTATGATGTCTCTCACTGATTTACCGCTATAGTTTTGGGGTTATGCTTTAGAGACGGTTGCATTCACGTTAAATAGGGCACCATCTAAATCCATTGAGACGACACCTTATGAACTGTGGTTTGGCAAGAAACCCAAGTTGTCGTTTCTTAAAGTTTGGGGCTGTGATGCTTATGTGAAGAAACTTCAACCTGACAAGCTCGAACCCAAATCAGAGAAATGTGTCTTCGTAGGATACCCAAAAGGAAACTATTGGGTACACCTTCTATCACAAATCTGAAGGCAAGATATTCATTGCTAAGAATGGATCCTTTCTAGAGAAGGAGTTTCTCTCAAAAGAAGTGAGTGGGAGGAAAGTAGAACTTGATGAGGTAATTGTACCTGCTCCCTTATTGGAAAGTAGTTCATCACTTAAATAAGTTCCAGTGACTCCTACAACAATTAGTGAGGAAGCTAATGATGATGATCACGTAACTTCAGATCAAGTTACTACTGAACCTCGTAGGTCAACCAGAGTAAGATCCGCACCAGAGTGGTACGGTAATCCTGTTCTGGAAGTCATGTTACTTGACCGTGACGAACCTACGAACTATGAGGAAGCGATGATGAGCCCAGATTCCGTGAAATGTCTTGAGGCCATGAAATCTGAGATGGGATCCATGTATGAGAACAAAGTGTGGACTTTGGTTGACTTGCCCGATGATCGGCAAGCCATCGAGAATAAATGGATCCTCAAGAAGAAGACTGACGCTAACGGTAATGTTACTGTCCACAAAGCTCGACTTGTTGCAAAAGGTTTTCGACAAGTTCAAGGAGTTGACTACGATGAGACATTCTCACCCGTAGCGATGCTTAAGTCCGTCCGAATCATGTTAGCAATTGCTGCATTTTATGATTATGAAATTTGGCAAATGGATGTAAAGACTGCATTCCTGAATGGATTTCTAGAAGAAGAGTTGTATATGATGCAACCTGAAGGTTTTATCGACCAAAAGGATGCTAACAAAGTGTGCAAGCTCCAGCGATCCATTTATGGACTGGTGCAAGCATCTCGGAGGTGGAATAAACGTTTTGATAGTGTGATCAAAGCATATGGTTTTATATAGACTTTTGGAGAAGCCTGTATTTACAAGAAAGTGAGTGGGAGCTCTGTAGCATTTCTAATATTATATATGGATGACATATTATTGATTGGAAATGATATAGAATTTCTGGATAGCCTAAAAGGATACTTGAACAAGAGTTTTTCAATGAAAGACCTCGGTGAAGCTGCTTATATATTAGGCATCAAGATCTATAGAGATAGATCAAGCCGCTTAATTGGACTTTCACAAAGCACGTACCTTGATAAAGTTTTGAAGAAGTTCAAAATGGATCAAGCAAAGAAAGGGTTCTTGCCTGTGTTACAAGGTATGAAGTTGAGTCGGACTCAATGCCCGACCACTGCAGAAGATAAAGAGAAAATGAAAGGTGTTCCCTATGCTTTAGCCATAGGCTCTATCATGTATGCAATGCTGTGTACCGGACCTGATGTGTGCCTTACTATAAGTTTAGCAGGGAGGTAACAAAGTAATCCAGGAGTGGATCACTGGACAGCGGTCAAGAACATCCTGAAATACCTGAAAATGACTAAGGATATGTTTCTCGTATATGGAGGTGACAAAGAGCTCGTCATAAACGGTTACGTTGATGCAAGCTTTGACACTGATCCGGATGACTCTAAGTCACAAACCGGATATGTGTTTTTATTAAATGGTGGAGTTGTCAGTTGGTGCAGTTCCAAGCAGAGCATCGTGGCGGGATCTACGTGTGAAGCGGAATACATAGATGCTTTAGAAGCAGCAAATGAAGGAGTCTGGATGAAGGAGATCATATGCGATCTAGGTGTCATACCTAGTGCATCGGGTCCAATGAAAATCTTTTGTGACAATACTGGTGCAATTGCATTGGCAAAGGAATCTAGATTTCACAAGAGAACAAAGCACATCAAGAGACACTCATCCGTGATCAAGTCAAGGAGGGAGACATAGAGATTTGCAAGATACATACAGATATGAATGTTGCAGACCCATTGACTAAGCCTCTCTCACGAGCAAAACATGATCAGTACCAAGACTCCATGGGTGTTAGAATCATTACAATGTAATCTGGATTATTGACTATAGTGCAAGTGGTAGACTAAAGGAAATATGCCCTAGAGGCAATAATAAAGTTGTTATTTATATTTCCTTATATCATGATAAATGTTTATTATTCATGCTAGAATTGTATTAACTGGAAACTTAGTACATGTGTGAATACATAAACAAACAGAGTGTCACTAGTATGCCTCTACTAGACTAGCTCATTGAATCAATGATGGTTATGTTTCCTAACCATAGACATGAGTAGTCATTTGATTAACGGGATCACATCATTAGAGAATGATGTGATTGACTTGATCCATCCGATAGCTTAGCATGATGATCGTTTAGTTTGTTGCTATTGCTTTCTCCATCATTTATACATGTTCCTACGACTATGAGATCAAGAAACTCCCTAATACTGGAGGAACACTTTGTGTGCTATCAAACGTCACAACGTAACTGGGTGACTATAAAGATGCTCTACAGGTGTCTCCGATGGTGTTTGTTGAGTTGGCATAGATCGAGATTAGGATTTGTCACTCCGAGTACCGGAGGGGTATCTCTGGGCCCTCTCGGTAATTCACATCATTATAAGACTTACAAGCAATGTGACTAATGAGTTAGTTGCGGGATGATGCATTACGGAACGAGTAAAGAGACTTGCCGGTAACGAGATTGAACTAGGTATTGAGATACCGACGATTGAATCTCGGGCAAGTAACATACCGATGACAAAGAGAACAACGTATATCGTTATGCGGTTTGACCGATAAAGATCTTCGTAGAGTATGTGGGAGCCAATATGAACATCCAGGTTCCGCTATTGGTTATTGACCGGAGACGTGTCTCGGTCATGTCTACATAGTTCTCAAACCCATAGGGTCCACACCCTTAACGTTCGATGACCATCGGTATTATCAGTTTATGTGTTTTTGATGTACCGAAGGTAGTCTAGAGTCCCGGATATGATCACGGACATGACAAGGATTCTCGAAATGGTCGAGACATAAAGATTGATATATTGGATGGCTATATTCGAACACCGGAAGTGTTCCGGGTGATTTCGGAGAAGACCGGAGTGCCGGAGGGTTACCGGACCCCCCCCCTCGGGGGGGGGGGGAGTTGGGCCTTCATGGGCCATAGGGAAGAGGGGAGGCAGCCCACACGGGGCATCCTCGCCCCCTCCCTATAGGGATTCTGAATTGGACTAGGGAGGGGGGCGCCCCCACCCTTTCCTTCTCCTCTTCCTCTCCCTTCCTTCCTTCCCCTTCTCCTCCTAGTAGGACTAGGAAAGGAGGAATCCTACTCCTACTAGGAGGAGGATTCCTCCTCCCTTAGCGCGCCACTAGGGCCAGCCGGCCTCCCCCCTTGCTCCTTTATATACGGGGGAAGGGGGCACCCTAGAACACACAAATTGATTGTTTCCAACCGTGTGCGGTGCCCCCCTCCACCATAATCCACCTCGGTCATATCGTAGTGGTGCTTAGGCGAAGCCTTGTTTCGGTAGCATCATCATCACCATCATCATGCCATCGTGCTGACGAAGCTCTCCCTCGACACTCTGCTGGAATTCGTGGGACGTCACCGAGCTGAACGTGTGCAGATCGTGAAGGTGTCGTATTTTCAGTACTAGGATTGGTCGATCGTGAAGAAGTACGACTACATCAACCACACTGTCATAACGCTTCCACTTACGGTCTACGAGGGTATGTGGACAACACTCTCCCCTCTCGTTGCTATGCATCACCATTATCTTGTGTGTACGTAGGAAAATTTTGAAATTACTGTGTTCCCCAACACTAAAATGCAAGGTAAGTGCAAAGAATCACTTAAACATAGCAGACGAGACCTGAAATGTGCCAGAAAATCAAAGCAAGGGTATATCCATGATTGTTTAGCATGATTTTTTTGAGGCGGAATGATGTAGTAACTGACGATTTGGAGTCCAAAGTGCCGCACCTCCTTTTGGAAACTATGATCCTTCTTGTGAGATGCTCCGATATGGAAGGTGCGAGCACCAAAACTTGTGCCAAACTTTACCAAAAAAATTCCATGCAATCGTCAGAGCACGCGATAGTGACACAATGATTTTTGTTATTTTCCGGACTCTATATGCATTTCTTGAAATTAAAATACCAACAAGGCCTACGCCTATGGCCGCACCCTGTGGCCAAACTGTTTGAAGTTTTTTCCTGTTTCTCGGACAATGGATGAAAACTCGCAAAGCGACACAAAAATGATCTTGCTAACACCCACGTGTAGTTGTGACTATATATATATATATACAAAGGATATCTCTTTTTTGCATATTCAAAGTTTGAGATTGCTAGCCATGCCTGCCGCCTGGTAAAATGTATCAGAAAATCAAACCATAGGGTACAATCGTGATTTCTTACCATGAAAAAAATGGAGGGGAAACGATGGACTCATGTTTTCATTCAAACAAAAATATGTTGTTAGTTAATGTAAATGCTTTCAAATAGCACACGGTTCAGTCACAAAAGACATGTGTCCACTAAACCGTGGCCGATGCCCCCCTGCCACGCGCGCGATCTGAGTCGTGCGTTCTTATTGGCCAGAACCCAAACTCCACGAATTGTACGTCTGCACCGTTGCATGCTCCCAGATCAAACGGCAATCCTCATCCCTTTCGACAGGAAATGCAGTCTGGCTAAGATTTGATTTATATGCCAAAATGCACAGTAAATACCAAAAATGTCTTAAATATAGGACACGAGACCTGAAATGCGCCAGCAAATCAAACCCGTGTTATAATGGTGATTGCTTAACGTGGGAAAAAATTAGAAGTGAAACAATGAACTCACGTATTCATTTCAAAATTAGTACATCTTCATTTCAAACGAAAATTTTCTCTTTGTGCACACGAGCGCTTAGAGGCAACCGTTTGCATAGGCCTTTTCGCGCGGCGACTGGGGATATTTTTCGCCCTTTTCACCTAGGCTACCAACACCCCCATCGCCCGCCCGCGTTTCACTCAACTAGTCCACCCAATCTCCATCGCCAGCTCTCCCCCTCCCCCAGATCCACAGCAGAACCCTCTCCAGCGTCGGCGTGCTCACCCCGGTCGTGTGCCCGCTCTTCGGCATCAAGCCTACCTGATGCGGAGCATCCCATGGTCATCCCCATGGACACTACCTCGATTATCCAAGCTCCGAGTGGACCCATGACAAGAGCAAGAGCTCGTGCTATTCGGTCTGAGGTGACATCACTCCTACTTGAGTTCCCCTTTCCTTTGATTGAGACATGGCTACTGCCTAAGTCTAAGATGTTATGTATGATCAGGTACAACGCACAAGCCATTGAGTCACAAGCTGAAGAAGAAGAGACATGCGTCAACTCTCTGTCCAGCCCAGAACTTCCGGCCGGCCAGGACCTTTCGGCCTCCGCCGACCCAGACCAGCCCGGGCGTGCCAACTCTCTGGTTAGCCCGGAACCAGCCCGGAACCGGCCCGGACCTTCCGCCCCCCAGAACCTCTAGCACGCCCGAACCTTCCGGCACCCGGATGCCAGCCCAGCTTCTGTCGTGCTAACTCTCTGGTTAGGCCGGACCCTTCCCAGAACCTCCGATGCCCGGAACTTCCGTCCTCGACCGGAACTTCCAGCTCTGCCTGTGCACAGTGACTTGGGCCGAGGCCCGTGTACCCTTTCGCCCCCAAGACTATATATACTCTTCTCCTACCTACGTTTTAGGGTTAGCGTTGTGATAGCTCATATGTGAGATAGAGCCTCGCTCATCCATCCGGATCTACTCTTCCGAGAGAGACCGTCGCGTCTTCGGAGAAGATCCACTTGGATTCAAGACCCCTAACGGTAAGACCTCTAAGACCTCCTCACGGAGAAGAACCGGCCACTTGTATCGTCCCTTGTTGATCGTGGATCTTGTACCTCCTTTGTGTTTCGAGGATCTAGCATATATGTGACCGAATCTTGTTGGTTTGAGTGTTCTCTCTCATGTTTTCCCCGTGTTTCCCTTGTGTTTCCCCCTTGTGTTCTTCGTGTTCATTGCGGGATCCGCTCCTTTCGTGAAAGATCGTCCATATAGAGTTCTACCCTACATCATCATGGTATCATGAGCCACGTTGATCATGATTTCAGAGCCTCCCTCTTTGTTTTCTAGCCTAATTTTGTTGTGATTCATCCCAATTTTGAAAATCCCCACAAAAATAGCCCTCCTAAAAAATTCGTGATTTGTTGGTGTGATGAAGTTTTGTTAGATTTGATCCGTGAATTTTGCGTGTGGCACTTAGATCTAGCTTCCCCACCCTTCCATCCACCTAAAAATTTTCTTTCCTCCTCGGATTCGGGTTTTTCCTGAAGTTTTTTCTGCCCAAATCCACGATCCCCAACTTCCTGTTCTTACAGAATCGCGACCCCGGAACTTCCGGCCCCGCCTAGACCTTCTGACCACTGGAGCTTCCGGCCCCACCCGGAACCTCCGGACCCGGACCTTCCGTCATGCCTAGAAATTCCGGCCTAGACAGAAAGTATGCGCATCTTTGACAACTTTCGCTACTTTGACAGCTACGACTACGGTGCAGCGACATCTTTGCCAACGTACTAAAGACTGTGCACTAAGACATCGACAAGAATCACATCATTTTGACACTCAAATCCCTAAGCAAGGACGGTAACTTCGACGACATCTTTTTCTACATACATAGCCTTCCTTTTGCGTCACTTACCCATCGAGACTAGACTTTGAGTATTGCCCGCAACGTCACTTGTGCACATTAGTGATCATACTTCCCATTGCATACTTACCTTATCATCTTGGTACATATCTTGGTATCATCTTTTGTGTCACAAAGTTGTCATTGCATACACAATTGCTATCTTGGTTCATGAAGTTTTGCATGAGAAAAGAGCTCAAAAGATAATGAGCCAAACAAGCTTTTAAGCAACAACCATAGCATCATACTACATTAAGATTGTCATACTTGATCATCTTGGATCATATCATAGAAATACCATACATATAGCATACTTGGGATAGAAGTCGTTGCATTTTTGCTTTATAGGTTGTGCACAAGTTTTCATCTCTGCCTATTGTGCAATCGTGCTAGCGTCTCTCTAGTGTTGTGCAACAAGAGCATTTTCGTGGACTCCACCTTTTGGCTCACTCCTTGTCGCACGACCCCATTTATATATCTATGTGTCTGTGTGTGTGTGTGTGTGTTTCCATGTACCATATCTTGCTATTGGTCTACTTGCTGCATTTAAGAATTTGTGAATCTTTTTCAACATTATTGAGTCTCACTAACGATTGCATCAATTTTGTGCCACCATCCTAACCGTCCTCCACTATAAGCTTTTACTTGTGTAAGTGTGAGAGCCGACAAGAATTGGTACCAATTGTGTTATTTCCTTGTTCCACATTTGACTGATCATTGATCCATCTTCAACATCGGTCAAGGTACATTTGCTATAAGTTCTTCACTTTCTCCCACTCACATATTTGCTTGGAATGATGGATAGGCCAAGTTCTTCTACCAACCCACTCTTCATCGAGCAAGACGACAACATGTCTTCCTACGTCACAAAGAGCCACCTCTTTGGTGCACAACAAGCTTTGCATCAAGAGCAAAAAGCAATGAGCGACCACATCGACAACCTCGCCACCGACTTGCGACTCTCCGAGCAACGTACAAGAGACTACTTCGACAACAAGCTCGACGAATAAAAGCAAGAGAGCAACGCAATAATGGACGAGATTCGTGCCTTGTTGGTCAACCGCTCTTCTACCTCTTCGTCCTACTCAAGACGGAGCCGCTCGAGTCAACACTCCGACGACACCATCTCCGGCTCAAGTACCCTGACTTCGAACACTCTCCGACGAGCCACACGTCAAGATTGTCAAGAAAATCGCAATCCACTACATGACAACGACCATCAAGAGCAACTCCGAGCGCAAGAGCATCGACATCGCCAAAATCAAGCAACATTTGTGCAAGCACAAGAACGGCAACGTCTACGCCAACAAGAGGAAGAATGAGCGAGACAACGCCAAGACGAACTAGATGCCGAGGCACAACATTGTCGGGGAAAATATATGGGGGTATGCATTTTCCCCTGACTTGTGCACGGACAAGCCGAGGCCAGGCCAGAGATTGAAAGACCAAGAGATTCGAAGAACCAACATACAGCTCAGAGGGACCAAGATTGAGCCAGAGGAGCAAGATATCAGCGAGAGAAGGGCCACCCTTGCCGCGTAGGCGAGCCCGGCAAGGGGCGAGGCCACCACCAGAAGCATGCAACCAAGGCCCCCGGCAAGGTCTGCCGGGGCTCACGGGGGTAGGAACGACCCCACCAACCACTCAAGCATACCCACGTCGTCAATCAGTGCGGTGTCAAGCCGGAAGATGATTAAGTGGCAACCATTTGCCACATGGAAGCCACTTCCTACAGAAGAAACCCACAAGTGACATCTGTCCTGCGACGTGTCAAGAGAACAGACGCGAAGCTGGAAAGATAGCCCAGCAAGCCTTGTCGGGCAACCAGTGATGTGACGCTAAGTGGTGCATTTAATGTACCCTGTCAGCCCGCAGAGTTAGGTATGATAGCACTATTTTCTATCATATCAGTGGATAATAACTACTTTGCCATTGTGGTGACCCCTTAATCTATAAAAGGAGGCCCATGGCACCTGTAGGAGGGGTTAGAAGGTTAGAAAGTTGACAAACCCATATGCGCGTAGTCACAACTACCCATAGGCAACCCCTGCCGGGCAAGTGTACTACTCTTCACCGTATCCATTCCACCATCAATCCACCAAAGCAGGAGTAGGTTTTACGCCTCACGGCAGCCCGAACCTGGGCAAATTGCTTGTGTGCTCTCTGTCGTGCTGTCGTGCACTAGTTTGCTCTTTGTGCAACACGACGTCCCCCTGCCGAACCAGCAAGGGACCTCCTGGTCCCACAGGTGGTCGTGGTTATCCCGCGACATCTTTGGCGCGCTAGGTAGGGGGATCGCTTGTGTGAACCTGAAGGCATGTGTAGCGTGTCATCTTCATCACCGTCTCCACCTTTGACGGCGCCATCAACTGTGACGCCCGCAGAGGCGCGGAAGCAAAGCGGTGGGCCTCCCCCGTGCTGTCCTATCGCTCTCCGAGCTTCACTGTGGCAACGGTTATGGCCAAGACCACCGCTGGCAACGGTAGATTTATCCCGGCAGCTAGTATGGCGTTCTCGCCATTCGGGCACCGCCCAGAGGAAGGGGCACAAGACGTGCGGGCACGAGCTCCCTCCTTCCTGTCCCTTGCCCCTCGTCAACAGTCAAGATGCTTTAGCTCCGGCGTCATCGACGTCAACGATTACCACGCGATGCTCGGTCCAGTATTTCCCCCACCGTGGGTAATCCTGAGCAAAGCGCTGGTATGAGTCTGTCGATTGATGCCCCGGTAAGCATGCTTCGGCAAGACTGTATGCATTGGCATGATCCAGGCGATGGCAGCCGCTGCACTGACTCGAGGGGAGGGAGCAAAAAGGGAAGAGGACCAGAGAAACCCAGCACCGTGCCCTGATGCCCACCAGCTGCAAGAAGTGCATGTCAATTCTTGTCGGGAACAAAGAGACCACCTAATAGCCTTCTACTTCTCCAAGTGTCGCTGACGCGTTGAACACGCGCGGCCCGTCAGAAGAAAAAGAAGCTTGAAACAAAAGCTAATTTCACGTTATCACTTCTGTTGATGCGTTCAGATTTTTGCAGTCATTTATCCCTTAGCTCTAGTGAGTGTTTGTATCGAGAAATCCCTCATGCGATGGAACCTTGGCTAGTTTCTTTGATCGCACTATCGTCCTATCCAGAGCCACGCCCACAGGTCGAGAGGCTGCATCGAGACCTACCTAGGAAAAACCTGTCGAGACACATCCACGCCAAGATGACTGTTAAGGGCCGGACCCTTACAACAATCACGGCAATATGATATCGGTGGGCATCCAGAACATGGATAGGGATTGATCATACAAACACGAGCATATAGAGTTTAAAGGGATAAACGCGCATTTAAAAGATCTAGCTAGAAGTGTCAGTCTTATAACAAACAATAGAGATGAAATGACTAAACACAAAATATATATCATGTTTCATTATAGGACCCCATGGAGACGACTGTGGCCTGATACTTGGCCCTACGGCCAGGTGGAATGGCTTAAACGTGAAGAACCCTGTTGGTGCAGGGAGCGGCCTTCCCCTCAGCGGCGACGATGTCAGCACCTGCAGACGGCTTCTTGAAGTCGTCATCAAGATCGAGCTCTGGGTGGCGACAGGCGATGTTGCTCAAGACCATGAAGAGGGCGTCGCGAGCGATCCTCCGCGACTCGGTCGCAAAATGCTTTGCCCTCCCCTCCTCATGCACCTTCACCTTGTCGACCAACTCGTTGAAGAAGAGCCCCAACTTGACACTTGGGACCTCCTACTCGCTAGCTGCATAGACTGGGTTGTCCATGCCCATCACCGCAGCCTGGGCGCCAAGGCGGTCTGTGATGTCAACCAGGCTCTTGATCCAGAGGTTGTTCATGTCGACCCGATTCTTCATCATGTCCTCTCCATCTTGCTAGAGACGCTTGGTGGTTTCCAAGTCCTTGGACAACAACTGATACCAGGATTCAAGAGATTCCACTGACTGCTCTAGTGAGTCAATCCTTGCCTTCATGCCAGAAATGTTGTCGTTGGTGGTCTCAAGGCTTTGGGTCTTGGAGGAGAGCTGCAACTGCACGTCAGCCAGGTGAAGCTCTGCCTACCGTGCTTCCTCTTTGAGTGCCTCCACCTACTTGGCACTCTCGACAAGGTCTTCGTTCAGTTTGTCCACATGCCGGTCGAGCTCAGCCTTGGCAGAAGACGCAGCATCCAAATCCTCAACAAGCTTCTTCTGCTGGGCAGCATGATCAGTGGCAAGGGTATCCAGAGCAACCCTATGCTTGTCCTCCAACTCCTTGGTGCGTTGCTGCACCAAGGCCTCCAAATTTTCATCTTTGGCGCGGAGGGTAGCTTCAAGGTTCTCCTCCCGAAGGGAGATCTCTCGCTCCTTGGCATCCAGAGATACTTTGTGGTCCGCCAGGCGTCCTTCCCGAGCCATGACACCTTCCCTCATCATCTGAAGAGTCTCATGTTGCCTCATGAGTGCCTTGAACTGCTTTTCATGTCATTCACGTAGCTATAGGCACTTGTCCTCCAACCTTTGATCCACCTTGCCAGCGGATTCGCGCCGTTCCCTGAGCTCCTGCCACTTTTGGCGGTGTCGGGCCTGCATTTCCTTCCGCCTGCCGGCATGGATTCCATGAAGGCCAAATCTTTCGTGATGGTAGCTGATTTGTCGGCCTCCTCACCCCCAGATGCAATGATTCCAAAAGACGCTGAAGCTCTTCGTCGAGCTCTACGTCCAGGAACGGGCCAGGGGCTCCAATATCCGGCGTCGACAACACCATAGCCAGGGTGTTTAAGGAGGACGGTGGGGCCTCAGCAGCATTCCCGGAAGAGGGGAGTGGACCCATGGTTCGAAGAGGAATCTTCGCCTCAACAACCACTTCTTCTACCAGGGCGCTCTGCAAAGAATGTTCCATCACCGCCAAGGAGCCTTGAACATCCCCAGCGGCAAGATCCTGACCCTCAGTAGCTGAGAGCCTCGCGGCTTCGTCCGCGGTACACCCCCCTATGTCAGCCACCACCTCCAGCAAATCTCGTTCTTCGGTTTGGGGGCCTGCACGCGGGAAGGCTGGGAAATAGAGAAGAAACAGAAATCTCAAGCGAATGAAGAAGCCAATGAAAGCAAACAGGGCATAAAAGAAAAGAAGGGTTCAGCCAGATACCTGGGGAAGTTTGTCGGGCAGGGGTCTCCGTTTCCACGGCAGCAGTTGTTGCCAGGTCACGGGCTTCATCCTCTGCCGGGGTGGGATCGGCGGCCTTCTGCATAGCCTCTACCGTGGAGGGTTCCATGATGATCTCTTTGGTCTAAGCGGCAGAGGAAGCATGCCCCTCGGGGAGGGGCTCGTCCTGCATCGTCTCGCCACCTCCCCTGTGTGAGGAGGCGGAAGGGCTGCCTCCATCATCTCTGGTGGGCGGAGCCAAGTCTCCGCTCCCAGGCTGGGGGCTAGGTTGGGGGCTCGGCACAAGGTCTTCTGCGTCGTTCCCTGCCGGAACTAAGCCCTCTGCGCCCTCTAGCGACCCAAGATGCCAGAGCCTCTTCCGAGAATGGAGAACGAGGGTCTCCGTGTCCTCCTCCACTTCCCTGTCGACAACGACAAAAACGAGAGGTTATTCATCCAAAGCTTTCAAATCTGCATAAGGAGATGCCTGCCACAAAGAGAAATCCTCCTTACTTAATAGAGGCGAAGGTGTCCCGATGTTTTGATGAGATGGTGGCTATCGTTTTCTGTGGGAGTCAACCTTGATGATACGACTATGAACGTGCGAAACGTCGCACCTTATCAATCGTTAAACCAACTTCGGAGGGGTTATTGACCATGCCGAAGCACGACCAACCTGACCACGAGGGTCTGTTTCCTGCGAGCAAATGAAGAACAAGCAAGAAACTGAGATTGCAATCTGGATATTGCGAATATAAGAGGAAAACTTTATCAATGAAGGTGGGGTTCTGTGACGCCTTTGTCTGGTCGTTGAACACAAACGAAGTACGCAAAGTTGCAGCTATGGCAAATTTTTAATCTAAATAAAACACAAAGTCTAAACGATGCCCTAAGGGCTGTATATATGGAGGAGAGAGGGGCGAATTTCCTGGCCCTTGGAGGAGGGGTTCGAAACCAACCCTAACTCTTGTTTCCCCACACATACGGACTCTAAAAACAGCCTATAATCAAGTAGTTCGAAATTACATGGGCCTAGCCCAAAAATAAGGTGACGCGGCACCTAGAATAGCCTCTGGACGAAATTTATGAAGTGGCATCTTGTATATTTCGTCCAAGGCTTCATGCAATCATTATGGTGGCTTCAAAGTCCTGGAATCATCATTTGTAACTCCGTTCTTGTTCCCCTTGTGCATGCCATCATCTCCATGCTTGGACTTGCTCCAAGGTTCATCTTTCTTGTCCAAGCTAGGCCCTTCATTTGTAAGCAAAACAAATGTATCCAATTTAGGCAGCATCATATTCTCATGAACATTAGAATCGTTACCAAGAAATGAAAGTACCTGGTAATTCAATCGGCGTGCGCGAGCTCTAGTAATTGGTCCAGTATGTATAGCAGCAGGGGCTGTGGGTGTGACAATGGTATTGATGTCCTCATCATCCTCCCCTTCTTGAAATGAAGTCATCCTGCTCATCTTCCTTACCCAAATAAGGCTTCAAATCTGCAATGCTAAAAGTGGGACTAACCCCAAAATCTGTAGGCAGCTCAAGTTTATATGCATTATCATTTATTTTCTCTAACACCTTAAAAGGACCATCAGCATGTGGCATTAGCTTTGATTTGCGCAAATTAGGAAATCTATCCTTACGCAAATGTAACCAAACAAGATCTTCAGGTGCAAACACAACATGTTTTCTACCCTTATCTCCAGCAAGTTTATATTTAGCATTCATGCGCTCAATGTTTTCCTTAGTTAACTCATGCATTTTTAGAATCAATTCAGCACATTCTTTAGCATCGAAATTAACCTTCTCCGAAGATGGAAGAGGCAACAAATCAATAGGTGCACGAGGTAGGAAACCATACACAATTTCAAAACGGCACATCTTAGTAGTAGAATGCAATGAACGATTATAAGCAAATTCAATATGAGGCAAGCATTCTTCCCACATTTTCTTATTATTCTTCAAAACATCCCTAAGCATAGTAGACAATGTTCTATTGACTACTTCAGTTTGTCCATCAGTTTGGGGGTGACAAGTAGTACTAAAAAGCAGTTTAGTCCCCAACATAGCCCATAAACATCTCCAAAAGTGGCTAAGAAATTTTGTATCACGATCTGAAACAATAGTATTTGGCACACCATGCAAGCGAATAATTTCACGAAAGAACAAATCAGCAACATTAACATCGTCATCGCTTTTATGACATGGTATAAAGTGTGCCATTTTCAAGAATCTATCCACGACAACCAATATGCTATCCCTCCCCTTCTTTGTTCGAGGTAAACCCAAAACAAAGTCCATAGATATATCCTCCCAAGGAACACTAGGTACAGGCAAAGGCATATATAAACCATAAGGATTGAGTCGTAACTTAGCTTTTTGACATGTAGTGCAGCGAGCAAAAAAAACACTCAACATCCCATCTCATCTTTGGCCAAAATAAATGTGTAGCAAGTACATCCTCTGTCTTCTTCACGCCGAAGTGTCCCATTAATCCTCCTCCATGCACCTCCTGCAACAACAAAAGACGAATGGAGCTAGCTGGAATGCATAGCCTGTTAGCACGGAACACAAATCCATCATCAACGATGAACTTGTTCCACGTTCTTCCTTCTTTACAATTCTGCATTACATCTTTAAAATCAGCATCATGCACATATTGATCTTTGATCGTCTCCAAACCAAATATTTTGAAGTCAAGTTGTGAAAGCATAGTATAGCGATGAGACAATGCATCAGCAATAACATTTTCTTTACCCTTCTTGTGTTTAATGACATAAGGGAAGGTCTCAATGAATTCAACCCATTTAGCATGTCTACGATTCAGTTTAGCTTGACTTTTAATATGTTTCAACGATTCATGATCAGAATGTATAACAAATTCTTTGGGCCATGGATAATGTTACCATGTTTCTAAAGTCCTAACAAGAGCATATAATTCTTCATCATAAGTAGAATAATTCAGACTAGGCCCACTCAATTTTTCAGAAAAGTATGAAACAGGTTTGCCATCTTGTAATAACACACCTCCTAATCCAATTCCACTGGCATCACATTCAAGCTCAAAATTCTTATTAAAATCAGGAAGTTGGAATAAAGGAGCATGTGTCAACTTATCTTTCAATACCGTGAAGGCTTCTTCCTGTGCGGTACCCCAAACAAAAGGTACATCCTTCTTTGTAAGCTCATTGAGAGGTGCAGCAATGGTGCTGAAATCTCATACAAAACGCCTATAGAATCCAGCGAGGCCAAGAAAACTTCTCACTTGTGTGACCGTTTTGGGCTGCGGCCAACTCTTAATAGCTTCAATCTTGGCTTTATCAACTTCAATTCCTTGTGGAGTAACAACATAACCAAGAAAAGATACTCGGTCGGTGCAGAAGGTGCACTTCCCAAGGTTACCAAACAAACGTGCATCACGTAGAGCAATAAAAACAGCATGTAAATGTTCCAAATGTTCCTCCAAACATCTGTTATAAATCATTATATCATCAAAATAGACTACCACAAATCGTCCAATGAAAGTACTAGGTGCATTAGTTAACCCAAAAGGCATGACTAACCACTCACATAATCCAAACTTAGTTTTAAATGTTGTTTTGCATTCATCTCCCAATTTCATACAAATTTGATAGTATCCACTACGCAAATCAACTTTGGAGAATATTGTAGAGCCACTCAATGGACAAGGACTAAGAGATTCGCGTATATAACCTTTGTTGAGCAGCTCCTGTACTTGACGCATAATCTCCTTCGTCTCCTCTAGATTGGCACGGTATGGCGCATGGTTAGGCAGCGAAGCACCAGGAATTAAGTCAATCTGATGCTCAATCCCTTGAATAGGTGGTAATCTCGGTGGCACGTCTTGTGGAAAGACGTCAGCAAACTCCTACAAAATGTTAGTGACAGCAGGAGGCAAAGAGGAAGGTACATCCTCAAAAGAAAATAATGCCTCTTTGCACACAAAAGCATTACAAATAGATTTGCTGAAATCTAGATCATCAATATCAGATTTGGTTGGAAGTAAACATGCACTTTTGAATTTAATTTCAGAAGCAACAGTAGATGGTTTATTATTAGGCTTCATTTGTTGCTCAAATTCTTTTGCCACAATCTGATTTTCACTCTTATTTTTCTCCTGTTTTGCTTTATTAGCTCTATTAATATCATCTTTCAAAATGGAATCAGGAGTCATAGGAAGCAAAGTAATATTTTTGTCCTTATGAACAAGAGTATACTGATTGTTTCTACCATGGTGTACAGAATTTGTATCAAATTGCCATGGTCTACCAAGTAATAAGGAACATGCTTGCATAGGTGCCACATCACAATCAACATAATCAGCATATGTAGAGATACTAAAATGCACACGAACAGTACATATTACCATAACCTTGTCGCCGTTGTTGAACCATTGGATGTAGTAAGGATGTGGGTGTGGTCTTGTTGTGAGAGATAGCTTCTCCAACATATCCATGCTAGCCAAGTTGTTGCAGCTCCCTCCATCTATGATGACACGAACAGAACGTTCCTTCACAACTCCCTTTGTATGGAACAAATTATGCTTCTGATTTTTCTCAGCTTGTGTAACCTGCACACTCAAAACACTTTGAGCAACTAAACATTCATACCTGTCAGCATCTTCAGCAGCCATGTATTGCATCTCATGATCAGAATCATCTCCACCGCGTTCTTCACTTGTAATAAGAGCCAAAGTCTCCTCATCATAGTCACTAGCGGACTCATACCCACCATCCTCAATAACAATCATCACACGCTTAGATGGGCATTGTCTCTCATAATGACCTCCACCCTTGCAACGATGACAAATAATATCATGTGTTTGCCCTGTTGATGCCATGGATGAAGAAGAGCTCTGTGCAGGCCTAGAAGGTGTGCTCTTGGCAGATAGTGGTGGTTGTGCCTCCTTTCTTGTATCATGGTTGGCGGTGGTAGCTGACGGAAGGGCCAGTGCAGCAGAACGTGTGGAAGTAGAGGATGCACGCAGTTTCCATGATGAAGGTCGACCTGCAGAAAAGTTAGTTCACACCAATGCATGTCGATCATGCACTTCATGTTCAGCTTTGCAAGCAAGATGGAATAAATGAGTGATATTATTATATTCCTTATACTCTAGAATGGTCTGAATCTCTTTATTTAATCCACCCATAAAACGTGCAAGCCTAGCTTCATTATCCTCAACAATACCACATCTAATCATACCAGTTTGTAATTCCTGATAATATTCTTCTACAGAATTTTTTCCTTGTCTCAAACGCTGCAATTTTTGAAGAAATTCACGTTGATAATATGGTGGAACCCAGCGAGTACGCATAGCATTTTTCAAAGTAACCCAAGTAGCTGGAATAGGATATAATCTATAATGTTCAGACCACCAAACACATGCAAAACTAGTGAAAGCATAAACAGCTGCAGGAACACGTCTCTCCTCGGGATATTGTAAACATGTAAAAATGTTGTTCAGTTTCTAACTCCCAAGTAAGATATATATCAGGAACATATCTACCCTCAAATGGTGGAATATTCAAATTCAGTTTACGAAGATGGTCATGATCTCGTACCTCAGGTGGTGCAGCCCTACCGTTGCGATGATATGCATGAGGATGACCTGGTGGTGGTGGTGCTGGTGGTTGCACGTAGTTATGATTTTGATCAACCTCATCCTCGTAATGGTCCTCCACCTCTGTAGTAGAAGCAGGAGCTACATAAGCATCAATAGTAGGTACAGCGGCACCAGAAGTTTGACCAGGCTCAAGGGGAACACGTTGTGCTCGTCCCACTTGATTTGGAAGACGATGTTGTTGTTGATGTTGTAAAGGTGCGACAGGTGTAGCGGGCAGTGGTTGTGGAAGACGCGTCAGCAATTCATTACACTTGTTATCGAGCTTTGTTTTGAATGCCTTCTCAATGCCATCTATCTTCTCCATGGCCTCTTCAAATCTGTTTAGCACATCTTCCACCTGTCCACTCATCATTTGCTGAAACTTATCATGTAAATCTTTGTTCGTCATGTTCTCCCAGTCAATCTCATCGGCTTGTGATCCTGCCATGGTTAGTAGCAATAGAAACACACAAGAATATGATCCTACAGACTACCAGGAAGTGGTGGTGGTGTGTCACAAATCCGTCAAGGCGAATCTCAAAAACTTACCAGTTCTTACCAAGCAGCAAGTGGTGATCGGCAACCGTTGTAGTCAAAACTCTCAAAATCTTGGATAGAGCGATTGCCAGGGAGAGTCAAACGCACGATGTAGATTTATGTGGAGTTGGGTAGGTTTATAATATGGTAGCAAAAAGGGTCAGCAATAATCAATTCAGAGATGCAAAGTTGAATAAACGCTCAATGATGGTACTGTGCTGGTCCTAGGCTAGACCGTACTAGAGACGCGAGCCTAGAACACGAACAAAATCATGGCACGGCACGTAAACAAGGGAGGAGCACTCTCTGGATTTTTTTTCACTTTTTTTGTACTTCTTTTTCCTCTCTTTTTTGCTCCACAACAATTTTTTCAAAAAAAGTCTACAAATGGTCTAAAAACTGCCTAGCCAGAATTTTCCAGACTTATTTTTTTACTGGAACTATTTTTCTACTAGGGGTAGCACGGAATTTCGGGAGTCCTACTCTGGCACGACTCGGGGTATCGCGTGATCTGGAAATCGACAACAGAGTAATAAATACTGGACTCGGACTAGGACTAGTGACGGAGATGAATCTGGTGGAACTCGGACTGGTGGTTGTATATGGCGATGGTATATCTAGAATCGGATTGGTGGTGGTATATGGCGATGGTATATGTGGACTCGGATTGGTGGTTGTATATGGCGATGGTATATGTGGACTCGGATTGGTTCTTGTATATGAAGGAAATATGCCCTAGAGGCAATAATAAAGTTGTTATTTATATTTCCTTATATCATGTAAATGTTTATTATTCATGCTAGAATTGTATTAACTGGAAACTTAGTACATGTGTGAATACATAGACAAACAGAGTGTCCCTAGTATGCCTCTACTAGACTAGCTCGTTAATCAAAGATGGTTGAGTTTCCTAGCCATAGACATTTGTTGTCATTTGATGAACGGGATCACGTCATTAGAGAATGATGTGATGGACAAGACCCATCCTTTAGCTTAGCACTATGATCGTTTAGTTTATTGCTATTACTTTCTTCATGACTTATACATGTTCCTATGACTATGAGATTATGCAACTCCCGAATACTGCAGGAATACCTTGTGTGCCATCAAACATCACAACATAACTGGGTGATTATAAAGATGCTCTACAGGTGTCTCTGGTGGTGTTTATTGAGTTGGCATAGATCGAGATTAGGATTTGTCACTCTGATTGTCGGAGAGGTATCTCTAGGCCCTCTCGGTAATGCACATCACTATAAGCCTTGCAAGCAATGTGACTAATGAGTTAGTTGCGGGATGATGCATTACGGAACGAGTAAAGAGACTTGCTAGTAACGAGATTGAACTAGGTATTGAGACACCGACGATCGAATCTCGGGCAAGTAACATATCGATGACAAAGGGAACAACGTATGTTGTTATGCGGTTTGACCGATAAAGATCTTCGTAGAATATGTAGGAACCAATATGAGCATCCAGGTTCCGCTATTGGTTATTGACCAGTAGTGAGTCTCGGT
The DNA here is from genome assembly GCF_003073215.2 of Triticum urartu. Taxonomy (NCBI): domain Eukaryota; kingdom Viridiplantae; phylum Streptophyta; class Magnoliopsida; order Poales; family Poaceae; genus Triticum; species Triticum urartu. The sequence goes on from NC_053024.1 coordinate 253,470,432, forward strand.
CATGTCTACATAGTTCTCGAACCCGTAGAGTCTGCACGCTTAACGTTCGATGATGATCGTTATTATGAGTTTATGTGTTTTGATGTACCGAAGGTAGTTCGGAGTCCCGGATGTGATCACGGACATGACGAGGAGTCTCGAAATGGTCGAGACATAAAGATTGATATATGGGAAGGCTATGTTTGGACATCGTAATGGTTCCGGATGAGTTTGGGCATTTACCGGAGTAGCGGGAGGTTACCGGAACCCCTCGGGGGCTTAATGGGCCTACATGGGGTTTAGTGGAAGAGAGAGGAGAAGGACAAGAGGAGGGGGGAGCCCCCCCCCCAAGCCCAATCCGAATTGGGAAGCCCCCCTTTCCTTCCTCCCCTCTCTCCCTTCCTTTCCCCTCCTAGTAGGACTAGGAAAGGGGGGAACCTACTCCTAGTATGAGTAGGATTCCCCCCTTGGGGGCGCGCCCAAGGTGGTCGGCCGGCCCCTTCCTCCACCCCTTTATATACGGGGGAGTGGGCACCCCATAGACACACAAGTTGATTGTTTAGCCGTGTACAGTGCCCCCATCCACGGAATTCCACCTCGGTCATATCGTTGTAGTGCTTAGGCGAAGCCCTGCGTCGGTAACTTCATCATCACCATCATCACGCCGTCGTGCTGACGAAACTCTCCCTCGGCCTCACCTGGGTCAAGAGTACGAGGGACGTCACCGAGATGAACGTGTGCAGATCGCGGAGGTGTCATGCGTTCGATACTTGATCGGTTGGATCGCGAAGATTTTCGTCTACATCAACCGCATTTCATAACGCTTCCACTTTCGGTCTACGAGGGTATGTAGACATACTCTCTCCCTCTCGTTGCTATGAATCTCCTATATAGATCTTGCGTGATTGTAGAATTTTTTTTGAAATACTGCGTTCCCCAACAGTGGCATCCGAGCCAGGTCTATGCTTAGATGTTATATGCACAAGTAGAACACAAAGGAGTTGTGGGCGTGGGTATATGCATATTTCTTGCCGTCACTAGTTGTTTCTTGATTCAGCGGTATTATTGGATAAAGCAGCCCGGACCGACATTACATGACCGCATTCATGAGACTGGTTCTACCGACGTGCTTTGCACACAGGTGGCTGGTGGGTGTCAGTTTCTCCAACTTTAGTTGAATCGAATTCAATGAACAAGGTTCTTTCTAAAGATCAAAAAGCAATCACTATACCGCGTTGTCTTTTTTGCGTAGGTAAGAATGGTTCTTTCTAGAAGCCCGTAGCAGCCACGTAAAACTTGCAACAACAAAGTAGAGGACGTCTAACTTGTTTTTGCAGGGCATGTTGTGATGTGATATAGTCAAGACGTGATGAGATATAAATTGTTGTATGAGATGATCATGTTTTGTTGAAGTTATCGGCAGCTGGCAGGAGCCTTATGGTTGTCTCTTTATTGCATAAGATGCAAGCGCTATATAATTGCTTTACTTTATCTCTATGCAATAGCAATAGTTGCAAAAGGAATAGTTGGCGAGACGACCATGTGACGACGCGTTGATAGACATCAAGATGATGGAGATCATGGTGTCATGCCGGTGACGATGGAGATCATGACGGTACTTTGGAGATGGAGATCAAAGGCACTAGATGATGATGGCCATATCATGTCACATATTTTGATTGCATGAGATGTTTATCTTTTATGCATCTTATTTTGCTTAGTACGACGGTAGCATTATGAGATGATCCCTTACTAAAATTTCATGGTATAAGCGTTCTCCCTGAGTATGCACCATTGTGACAGTTCTTCATGCTGAGACACCAAGTGATGATCAGGTGTGATAAGCTCTACGTTCACATACAATGGGTGCAAGCCAATTTTGCACAAGCAGAATACTCAGGTTAAACTTGACGAGCCTAGCATATGCAGATATGGCCTCGGAACACTAAGACCGAAAGGTCGAGCGTGAATCATATAGTAGATATGATCAACATAGTGATGTTCACCATTGAAAACTTCTCCATCTCACGTGATGATCGGACATGGTTTAGTTGATATGGATCACGTGATTATTTAGATGACTAGACGGATGTCTATCTAAGTGGGAGTTCTTAAGTAATATGATTAACTAAACTTACATTTATCATGAACTTAGTCCTGATATTATTTGCATATCTATGTTGTAGATCAATTGCTCGCGTATAGCTTCCCCATTTTATTTATGATATGTTCCTAGAGAAAACTATGTTGAAAGATGTTAGTAGCAATGATGCGGACTAGATCCGTGATCTAAGGATTATCCTCATTGTTGCATAGAAGAATTATGTCCTTGATGCACCGCTAGGTGAACAGATGCAGACGTTATGAATGTTTGACAAGCTCGGTATGATGACTACTTGATAGTTTAGTGCGCCATACTTTAGGGCTTAGAACCGGGACCTCAAAAATGTTTTGAACTCCACGGATCATATGAGATGTTCCAAGAGATGAAATTGGTATTTCAGACTCATGCCTGCGTTAATAGATATGAGACCTCTGACAAGTACTTTGCCTACAAGATGGAGGAGAATAACTCAGCTAGTGAGCATGTGATCAGAATGTCTGAGTACTAGAATCACTTGAATCAAGTGGGAGTTAATCTTCGAGATAATATAGTGATTGACAGAGTTCTCTAGTCACTATCACAAAGTTACTAGAACTTCGTGATGAACTATAATATGCAAGGGATAATGTAAACGATTCCCAAGCTCTTCGTGATACTGAAAATTGGCGAAGGTAGAAATCAAGAAAAAGCATCAAGTGTTGATGGTTGACAAGACCACTAGTTTGAAGTAAAAGAGCAAGGAAAAGAAAGGGAACTTCAAGAAGAATGGCAAGCAAGTTGCCACTCCCATGAAGAAGCCCAAAGCTAGACCTAAGCCTGAAACTGAGTGCTTCTACTGCAAAGGGAATGGTCACTGGAAGCGGAACTACCCCAAATACTTGGCGGATAAGAAGGATGGCAAAGTGAACAAAAGTATATTTGATATACATGTTATTGATGTGTGCTTTAATAGTGTTCATAGTAACCCCAGGGTATTTGATATTGGTTCAGTTGCTAAGATTAGTAACTCGAAACAGGAGTTGCAAAATGAACAGAGACTAGTTAAGGGAAAAGTGACGATGTGTGTTGGAAATGATTCCAAGGTTGATAACATCACCATCGCACACTCCTTTTACCTTCAGGATTAGTGTTGAACTTAAAATAAATGTTATTTGGTGTTTGCATTGAGCATGAATATGATTGGATCATGTTTATTGCAATATGGTTATTCATTTAAGTCAAAGAATAATTGTTGTTCTGTTTACATGAATAAAACCTTCTATGGTCATACACTTTATATAAATGGTTTATTGAATCTCGATTGTAGTGATACACATATTCATAATATTGATGGCAAAAGATGCAAAGTTGATAATCATAGTGCAACATACTTGTGGCACTGCCGTTTAGGTCATATTGGTGTAAAGCGCGTGAAGAAACTCCATGCGGATGGACTTTTGGAATCACTTGATTATGAATCATTTGATGCTTGCGAACCATGCCTCATGGGCAAGATGACTAAAGACTCCGTTCTCCGGAACAATGGAGCGAGCCACTGACTTATTGGAAATAATACATACCGATGTGTGCAGTCCGATGAGTGTTGAGGCTCGCGGCGGGTATTGTTATTTTCTGACCTTCACGGATGATTTTAGCAGATATGAGTATATCTACTTAATGAAACACAAGTCTGAAACATTTGCAAAGTTCAAAGAATTTCAGAGTGAAGTGGAGAATCATAGTAACAAGAAAATAAAGTTTCTAAGATCTGATCGCAGAGACGAAATATTTGAGTTACGAGTTTGGCCTTCAGTTGAAACAATGTCGAATAGTTTCGCAACTCACGCCACCTAGAACACCACAGCGTAATGGTGTGTCCGAACGTCATAACCGTACTTTATTAGATATGGTGCGATCTATGATGTCTCTTACCGGTTTACCACTATAGTTTTGGGGTGATGCACTAGAGACAGCTGCATTCACGTTAAATAGGGCACCATCAAAAAATCCATTGAGATGACACCGTATGAACTGTGGCTTAGCAAGAAACCTAAGCTGTCATTTCTTAAAGTTTGGGGTTGCGATGCTTATGTGAAAAAAATTCAGCCTGATAAGCTCAAACCCAAATCGGAGAAGTGCGTCTTCATAGGATAGCCAAAAGAAACTGTTGGGTACACCTTCTATCACAGATCCGAAGGCAAGATCTTTGTTGCTAAAAATGGATCCTTTCTAGAGAAGGAGTTTCTCTCGGAAGAAGTGAGTGAGAGGAAAGTAGAAGTTGATGAGGTAACTGTACCTTCTCCCGAATTCGAAAGTAGTTCATCACAGAAATCAGTTATAGTGATGCCTGCACCAATTAGTGAGGAAGTTAATGATGATGATCATAAAACTTCAGATCAGTTTACTACCAAACCTCGTAGGTCAACCAGAGTACGTTCCGCACCAGAGTGGTATGGTAATCCTATTCTAGAAGTCATGTTACTAGACCATGACGAATCTACGAACTATGAGGAAGCGATGTTGAGCCCAGATTCCACAAAATGGCTTAAGGCCATGAAATCTGAGATGGGATCCATGTATGAGAACAAATTATGGACTTTGATTGACTTGCCCGATGATCGGTGAGCCATTGAAAATAAATGGATCTTCAAGAGGATGATGGATGCTGATAGTAGTGTTACTATCCACAAAGCTCGAATTGTCGCAAAAGGTTTTCGACAAGTTCAAGGTGTTGACTACGATGAGATTTTCTCACTCGTATCGATGCTTAAAAGTTTGTCCGAATCATGTTAGCAGTTGCCACATTTTATGAAAATATGGCAAATGGACATCAAAACTACATTCCTTAATGTATTTATTAAAAAAGAGTTGTATATGATGCAACCAGAAGGTTTTATCAATCCTATAGGTGTTAACAAAGTGTGCAAGCTCCAGCGATCCATCTATGGACTGGTGCAAGCATCTCGGAGTTGGAATATACGCTTTGATGAGTTGATCAAACCATATAGTTTTATACAGACTTATAGTCAAGCCTGTATTTACAAGAAAGTGAGTGAGAGCACTATAGCCTTTCTGATAAGTATATGTGAATGACATATTGTTGATCGGAAATGATGTAGAATTTTCTGGAAAGCATAAAGGAGAATTTGAAAGGAGTTTTTCAAAGAAAGAATTACCTGTAAAGCTACTTACATATTGGGCATCAAGATCTATAAAGATAGATCAAGACGCTTGATAAGACTTTCAATGAGTACATACCTTGATAAGATTTTGAAGGAGTTCAAAATGGATCAGTCAAAGAAGGAGTTCTTGCCTGAGTTGTAAGGTGTGAAATTGAGTAAAAACTCAAAACCCGACCACGGAAAAAAATAGAAAGAGAATGAAAAGTCATTCCCTATGCCTTAGTCATAGGTTCTATAAAGTATGCTATACTGTGTACCAGACCTATTGTATGCCTTAGCATGATTTTGGCAAGGGAGTATAATAGTGATCTAGGAGTAGATCACTGGACAGCAGTCAAAATTATCTTTAGAGGACTAATGAAATATTTCTCAGTTATGGAGGTGATAAAAGAGTTCATAGTAAAGAGTTACATCGATGCAAGATTTTACACCGATCAAGATGACTCTAAGTCTCGATCTAGATACATATTGAAAGTGGGAGTAATTAGCTAGAGTAGTTCCATGCAGAGTATTGTATACATAGAAATTTGCAAAATACACACGGATCTGAATGTTGCAAACCCATAGACTAAACTTCTCTCACAAGCAAAACATGATCACACCTTAATACTCTTTGGGTGTTAATCACATAGCGATGTGAACTAGATTATTGACTCTAGTAAACCCTTCGGGTATTAGTCACATGGCGATGTGAACTAATCACATAAAGATGTGAACTATTGGTGTTAAATCACATGACAATGTGAACTAGATTATTGACACTAGTGCAAGTGGGAGACTTAAGGAAATATTCCCTAGAGGCAATAATAAAGTTGTTATTTATATTTCCTTATATCATGATAAATGTTTATTATTCATGCTAGAATTGTATTAACCGGAAACTTAGTACATGTGTGATTACATAGACAAACAGAGTGTCCCTAGTATGCCTATACTAGACTAGCTTGTTAATCAAAGATGGTTGAGTATCCTAGCCATAGCCATGTGTTGTCATTTGATGAAGAGGATCACATCATTAGATAATGATGTTATGGACAAGACCCATCCATTAGCTTAGCACTATGATCATTTAATTTATTGCTATTGCTTTCTTCATGACTTATACATGTTCCTATGACGATGAGATTATGCAACTCCCGAATATAGGAGGAACAGCTTGTGTGCTATCAAATGTCACAACGTAACTGGGTGCTTATGAAGATGCTCTACTGGTGTCTCCGATGGTGTTTGTTGAGTTGGCATAGATCGAGATTAGGATTTGTCACTCTGATTGTCGGAGAGGTATCTCTAGGCCCTCTCGGTAATGCACATCACTATAAGCCTTGCAAGCAATGTGACTAATGAGTTAGTTGCGGGATGATGCATTACGAAACGAGTAAAGAGACTTGCCAGTAATGAGATTGAACTAGGTATTGAGATATCAACAATCGAATCTCGGGCAAGTAACATACCGATGACAAAGGGAACAACGTATGTTGTTCTGCGATTTGACCGATAAAGATATTTGTATAATATGTAGGAACCAATATGAGCATCCAGGTTCCGCTATTGGTTATTGACTGGAAGTGAGTCTCGGTCATGTCTACATAGTTCTCGAACACGTAGGGTCCGCACGCTTAACGTTCGATGACGATCCGTATTATGAGTTTATGTGTTTTGATGTACCGAAGGTAGTTCGGAGTCTCGGATGTGATCACAAACATGACGAGGAGTCTTGAAATGCTCAAGACATAAAGATCGATATATTGGAAGGCTATGTTTGGACATCGTAATGGTTCCGGATGAGTTCGGGCATTCACCGAAGTACCAGGAGGTTACCGGAATCCCCCGGGGGCTTAATGAGCCTACATGGGCTTTAGTGGAAGAGAGAGGATAATGCCAAGAGGAGGATCGTGCCCCCCCTAGCCCAATCCGAATTGGGAAGGGGGCCGGCCCCCCTTTTCTTCGTCCCCTCTCTCCCTTCCTTCCCCCTCCTAGTAGGACTAGGAAAGGGGGGAACCTACTCATAGTATGAGTAGGATTCCCCCTTCGGGGGCGCGCCCAAGGTGGCCGGCCAGCCCCTTCCTCCACCCCTTTATATACGGGGGAGGGGGCACCCCATAGACACACAAGTTGATTGTTTAGCCATGTGTGGTGCCCCCTCCATACAATTCCACCTCGGTCATATCGTTGTAGTGCTTAGGCGAAGCCCTGCGTCGGTAACTTCATCATCACCATCATCATGCCGTCATGCTGACGAAACTCTCCCTCAGCCTCAACTGGATTAAGAGTACGAGGGACGTCACCGAGCTAAATGTGTGCACATCACGGAGTTGACGTGCGTTCGGTACTTGATCGGTTGGATCGAGAAGATGTTCGACTACTGATAACCCACAAGTATAGGGGATCGCAACAGTTTTCGAGGGTAGATTATTCAACCCGAATTTATTGATTCGACACAAGGGGAGCCAAAGAATATTCTCAAGTATTATCAGCTGAGTTGTCAATTCAACCACACCTGGAAACTTAATATCTGCAGCAAAGTATTTAGTAGCAAAGTAATATGATAATAGTGGTAATGGTAGCAAAAGTAGTGTTTTTGGTATTTTGTAATGATGATAGCAATAGCAACGGAAAAGAAATAAGCGAAGAAGAATATATGGAGAGCTGGTAGGCAATGGATCGGTGATGGAGAATTATGCCAGATGCGGTTCATCATGTAACAGTCATAACCTAGGGTGACACAGAACTAGCTCTAGTTCATCAATGTAATGTAGGCATGTATTCCGAATATAGTCATACGTGCTTATGGAAAAGAACTTGCATGACATCTTTTGTCCTACCCTCCCGTGGCAGCGGGGTCCTAGCGGAAACTAAGGGATATTAAGGCCTCCTTTTAATAGAGTACCAGAACAAAGCACTAGCACATAGTGAATACATGAACTCCTCAAACTATGGTCATCACCGGTAAGTATCCTGATTATTGTCACTTCAGGGTTAACGGATCATAACATATAATAGGTGACTATAGACTTGCAAGATAGGATCAAGAACTCTCATATATTGATGAAAACATAATAGGTTCAGATCTGAAATCATGGCACTCGTGCCCTAGTGATAAGCATTAAGCATAGCAAAGTCATAGCAACATCAATCTCAGAACATAGTGGATACTAGGGATCAAACCCTAACAAAACTAACTCGATCACATGATAGATCTCATCTAACCCATCACCGTCCAGCAAGCCTATGATGGAATTACTCACGCACGGCGGTGAGCATCCTGAAATTGGCAATGGAGGATGGTTGATGATGACGATGGCGACGGATTCCCCTCTCCGGAGCCCCGAACGGACTCCATATCAGCCCTCCCGAGAGGTTTTAGGGCTTGGCAGCAGCTCCGTTTCGTAAAACGCGATGAATCCTTCTCTCAGTCTTGATAACCCACAAGTATAGGGGATCACAACAATTTTCGAGGGTAGAGTATTCAACCCAAATTTATTGATTCGACACAAGGGGAGCCAAAGAATATTCTCAAGTATTAGCAGCTGAGTTGTCAATTCAACCACACCTGGAAACTTAATATCTGCAGCAAAGTATTTAGAGGCAAAGTAATATGATAGTAGTGGTAATGGTAGCAAAAGTAGTGTTTTTGGTATTTTGTAATGATGATAGCAATAGCAACGGAAAAGTAAATAAGCGAAGAACAATATGTGGAAAGCTCGTAGGCAATGGATCGGTGATGGAGAATTATGCCAGATGCGGTTCATCATGTAACAGTCATAACCTAGGGTGACACAGAACTAGCTCCAGTTCATCAATGTAATGTAGGCATGTATTCCAAATATAGTCATGCGTGCTTATGGAAAAGAACTTGCATGACATCTTTTGTCCTACCCTCCCGTGGCAGCGAGGTCCTAGCGGAAACTAAGGGATATTAAGGCCTCCTTTTAATAGAGTATCGGAACAAATCATTTGCACATAGTGAATACATGAAATCCTCAAACTATGGCCATCACCGGTAAGTATCCCGATTATTGACACTTCGGGGTTAACGGATCATAACACATAATAGGTGACTATAGAGTTGCAAGATAGGATCAAGAACTCTCATATATTGATGAAAACATAATAGGTTCAGATCTGAAATCATGGCACTCGGTCCCTAGTGACAAGCATTAAGCATACCAAAGTCATAGCAACATCAATCTTGGAACATAGTGGATACTAGGGATCAAACCCTAACAAAACTAACTCGATTACATGATAAATCTCATCCAATCCATCACCGTCCAGCAAGCCTACGATGGAATTACTCACGCACAGCAGTGAGCATCATGAAATTAGCGATGGAGGATGGTTGATGATGACGATGGCGACGGATTCCCCTCTCCGGAGCCCCGAACGGACTCCAGATCAGCCCTCCCGAGAGGTTTTAGGGCTTGGCGGCGGCTCCATATCATAAAACGCGATGAATTCTTCTCTCTGATTTTTTTCTCCCCGAAAGCAAATATATAGAGTTGTAGTTGAGATCAGAGGAGCTCTAGGGGGCCCACGAGGTAGGGGGGCGTGCCCCCCACCCTCGTGGACAGGTGGTGGGCCCCCTGGTCTTCATCTTTTGCAAGGATTTTTTATTATTTCTGAATAGATGTTCTGTGATGTTTCAGGTCATTGCGAGAACTTCTGTTTCTACACATAAATAACACCATGGCAATTCTGCTGAAAACAGCGTCAGTCTGGTTTAGTTCCATTCAAATCATGCAAGTTAGAGTCCAAAACAAGGGCAAAAGTGTTTGGAAAAGTAGATACGACGGAGACATATCAACTACATCAACCGCGTTTCATAACGCTTCCTCTTTCGGTCTATGAGGGTACATAGACATACTCTTCCCCTCTCGTTGTTATGCATCTCCTAGATAGATCTTGTGTGATCATAGAAAAAAATTGAAATACTGCGTTCCCCAACAGTATATGGCATCGGCGATGTATGTGGGGTGGTGGTATATGGAAATGATGATGACAATGGTGTGGCGGCGGCGTGACAACCTGTGAACAGAACTCGAAACTCTAAGGGACTAGACGCTAAGACCAGCAACTCGACACGGCGATGCAACCGCAAATTCAACAAAGCGGAACTCTAAAAAGACTATGCAAAGGCTCAGATTGTTTCGGATATCATGAACTAACCCTATTTTTTTAGCTTTTCGTGGACTATAGGTATGAAGAACAAACTCGGCCTAAACTACGAAAAACTGTAAAAATCTCACCGAGCAACCTGGAAATATGATACCACTTGATAGAGGCGAAGGTGTCCCGATGTTTCGATGAGATGGTGGCTATCGTTTTCCGTGGGAGTCGAACTTGACGATTGTAACATCCCAAAATTCTAAATTTTGGAATGTTATATTAAATAAATAATTGTGATTGTTTATTTGTTTTTTGTGTGATTGATTGTGTGAAACTAAGTGGAAATTGAAACTTTTTGAAAGTTGAATGAGAGGGAATAAAAGGACTTCCCCAAAACTTTCATCTTGCATTTTGATCTTCTTGAATTCAAATTCATTCCATCACAAAACCCTAGAGTGAAGATGATATGACTTCTTCCATTTAAAGAAATGAAAAGGGGTTTGAAAATGATTTGAATTCCTTTTTGAAATATTTCAAATTTAGAAACTTTAAGCAACTCAATGAGTTCATAAAATGACTTTGTCATATTTGAAGAAAGAGAGTTGGAAGTTTCAAAGGAATAATTTGAAGTCACTTTGAAGTTGTTTGAAATTCCAAATTCAAATCCAATTGGGAGTTATATGAGTTCCTATTCAAATTATTTTTCTCCTAAAAATAATTAAATGGAAATAAGGGTAAAAATGATTCCCTTCAATGGAAAACTAGGAGAAAATAAATTTGAAATCATTTTGCTATTTAAAAAAAATGATTTTTATTGATTTTAAATGCAACAGTAGAACTGTTTGACTTTTATGAATTTTTATGGAATTTAGTTGAACTTGAAAAATATTTCATCTTATTGCTGCTATTTTTCTGAGCATTTTGGTATATAATATGCTTATGTAGATTTTTTTTCTTAACTTTCTCTCTGTTGCAGTTCTTCTTTCTGTAAAAAAACAAAACAAAAACACACACGCGCGCCCGCCAGCCGGCCCATGGCCTTCGGCCCAAGAGCCAGCCAGCGCATCGAGATGGCCCAGCAGCGCCCGAGGCCGCCCGAGGCCTTACGCCTCGCTCGTCCGCGCTCCTCTTCGCTCGGTCACCCCGCCCACACCCGCTGACTGATGGGCCCCGCGCCCATCGTCCCCAACCTCCCGCTCGCTCCGCTCGAGATAGAGCACGTGCTCGTGCTCCCGCAACCACCGGCGCCATTGCCCACAGGATAAGCCTTATCCCTCGCTCCACGAGCTCCTGACCGCGCCTATAAAACCCCTAAGACCCCCTCTCTCCGTTCTGCCAATTCGCTCACTCCCTCGCTCATCACAGCCACCGCCTTCGTCAGTTGGATCTCGTCGGAGCCGAAGCACCTCGGCGTCGTTTTTGTCGCTCGTAGACCACCCCCGCCTCAACTCTCTCTATCAATCTCATTCTCTCGATCTACCGCACCTCGTTGACATCTTGCTTTGCCCCTAGGTTCGTCGGAGACGCTGCCCCGACGACCTGCGTCCTCGCCGGAGCACCGGAGCTCCGCCGCCTCCCTCCGCCCCGTCCGGTGCACGCCAACACCCGCCGTCACCACCATCCGGTCGCCTGCGCCACGCCGCACCCCTCCATCCACTTCGCCGCCGCCGGAACCTGCCGGAGGCTGCCGCCCCGTCACCGCCCGACGCTAGTGCCACCGTCTTCCATTCGTCGTCGTCGCTCACTGTGAGCCGCCTACTTTCTTCCCCTCGTTCTGTTAGTTTTTTTAAATTAAACCGGTTAATCTCGGTTTTATTAAACCGTGCGGTTTTAGTGAAAAATCGGTCTCCGGTTTCTTTTTATTTAACCGTGGTAGTTGTTTTTATTATTTAGTGGTCGTTCACCGTATAGCTGCCGCAGTGAACACTCTCTGGCCTCTCACAGTGCGCCACATGGCCAGGGACTTGTTTGTGATAGTTTTCTTCACTGTTTAGTCCCTGTAATTAGCAGATTAGTCCCTAAACTTAAAATAGCCACAACTTTCTAACCGTAACTCCAAATTCGACGAAACCAGCGGCAAAATGTTCGTCTCGAATAGCTTTATCCAGAAAACCAAGTTTGAAAACTTTTGGCCAAATTAAAATTTGAACTTTATTCAGATTTGAATTCAAACTTCAATTGGCCATATCTCCTAAACCATAGCTCCGATTGATGTGATTCTTTTTGCACCGTGTCACCATTGCCAAACCCTATCACTTGGACCTATCTCACGATATTTTTTCACACATTAGGATCTGTCCATAGTAGTTTTACTCGTATGCCTAGTATGCACTGTGGTCCACGTCACAATTTTTGGCTCCCATGCCCTATGTTGTTTTGCACTTAGTATTTTCTTTTGATAGTTAAGTGTGTTGTGTGTTCATTTGGATTTTCCAAGTCTTTTCATGCTGCATGTTATTTGGTTCTCCGAAATGATTGCTTATGTGGATGCAATGTTTGACTTTATAGATTTTCATCGGAGAGTGACGAATAGTTCTATTAAGTAAATTTCTGAGAGCGATCTAATCTTCATCAACTATTACCAGGCAAGTTCACATTTGACCATTCTTCCATTTACCTATGTTTTTATTATGCACTTAGTCCTTTGAGGTAGGATTGCATGGTAGGATTTATTGTTTCCAGATGGCTATGCCGTTACCTAGTAGTTCATTGAGGTAGGTTTGAACCGTATACTTTTGTCACCACCGCGTATGTTTAATTTTGCCTCGCCAAGGTAGACGTGGATTGGGAAGTGTTCATTGTGAGAGATGAGTGACAAAGTAGTAAGTAGAACCAAGATAACTTAATGAACTACCTGGGCGGAGGTTTGGTTTGAATGGTGGCGAAGTACAGTGGGAGCATGCATGGGAAATCCATGGTGGTGCACCACTAGTGGTCCGTCCGCCCAGGCTCAAAGAGATCAATCGTATTCTCATGTCTAGAAGCTTACGTGTGCAGCCACAAGCCAATATGGGCTCTGGCTTAGTTGAGTAGTTAGTGTGACCCCTTCCGGGATGGGCTAGCAGATGTAGAATGATGTAGGTGTACCGGCCTATCCGTGAGTTAAGGGGGAACATTTTCGAAAGACTATGTCTCGGTCATCCTGTTCACAAACGCCAGGCAGTGCGAGAACTTCAAGGGAGGCGATCGAGTCTTGTGGGGAAAACTGCGCAAACCTCTGCAGAGTGTTAAAACCTAATCGATTAGCCGTGTCCCCGGTTACGGACAACTTGAGCATCTAGTAGTGGAAATGCTGGGAGATCTCATCACTCTTAATTAAACAGTTGGGTTTTAAATGAAACTTTGGGAATGGATTGAGTTGGGTTTGCCAACTCATCCTATGCTATAGAGTAGTGGTAGAATAATATCTTTTATTCTAGGGAAAAACTAGCTTTATGCAAAAACTAAACTTAGAGCTTTCCACCAGCCAGATTACATGTACAAATAGGTTCGTTATTCTTATGATGCGACTTGCCAGTACATTCAATGTACTGACCTACAGGGCTGCAATGTCTTATGTTGCAGGGACTTTTCTATGACGAGTAAGAGTTATGTTGTAGGGTTACGGTCTACACTCAACTTGCCGTTGGCGTTGATGGACTCCACACCCTTGTGTTTGTTTCCGCTGAGACTTATGAGGTATATATCAGTTTTACGTTATTTATACATGTGATTGCACTTTGATATATACATTGATGTACTGTGTGTGCCAGCATACCGATCCAGGGATGGCACGGATACACAAAGGCTTGACTGTTTGAGGTCGGGTCACTATAGAGATGGTATCAGAGCACATGTTGACTGTAGGACGTGATCCTAGAAACTGGAAAGCCCTTAGCAAAGGATTTCTCTTCAACTTTATTTTTCAAAAAGGTCCTTTACCTCTCTTCTTTTCCGAGCGTTATCAAATCTTTCCTTTTACCTCAAATAGTTAGAAAATATCCCGCTCCCTTTGGACCACACGAAGGATGAACTAAAGCCACTCCGAGAATGACAAGATATCATACTTCAGCATACACTGGAAGAATTGAAGCTACAACAGTCGAAGCCTTTGAGGAATCGAAGAATTTGAAGACACCGATCAATTCCAAGATTTATATGACCTTTAGAAGACCAAATCCCTGTTGTATACTCACGTTAGATGCGTTGTTTGTGAGCTGTCATTGTTTGATGTTTTTCCTGACAGCCTCAAATAAAACTTATTTTCAAAACTATATTGTGTGTATTGTGTGTATATCTCTATCCCTCTCTCGTATCTCATCCCAAAACCCTTGGACCAATAGATGATGAATGAAGATGGACTTGTATTCTCTAAACCGATCACTCAGTTGGAGGCAGAGCTATGGATTCAAAACATGGAGAATCACTTCAGGAGCAATTTGGTTGCAAGGAAGTATGAGGTTCAATACGCTCTTCAGTACTTTACAAAAAGTGCTGCAACCTGCTGGAAAATGCATCAGGCCATACAAAGATGTAACGGAGCAAAAACTTGGGAGCAATTCAAGACGACTCTACTGAGATCTCGTCTTATTCAGAAGCCCTATGGCAATAAAATGAGGAAACCTTGTGCATGCAAGATTTGCGGTGAGATAGGACATACCCATGAGGAACACAAGGATGGATGCCCTCATTGTGAAGCAAATCACCGAGCTGGAGAATGCCCAACTAGGCAGGTTACTTGTTTCTTGTGTGAAGGAACTACGCGCTACCCTGCCAAGTGTCATATTTATCCCAAGGTACAAGAAATTACCAAGCAGCAGAAGGAAGCAGTGAAAGAAGCCCTCAGGGAAAGTTTAAGGAAACCAGTGATGAAAGAAGATGTTGATGACCCTGATGGAGAAAGCCTAAACCGATTTTACTCCAATGCTTGCTATTCATGTGGAGAAGAAGGACATTTTTCACAATATTGCATGAAGGAAAACCAAGAGTATCTGGGAGACTTCCCGATAGAAGAAGTGGAGTTTGATCCACATGAGATAGAAGAATTGATCGGAACGAAGAAGTCCAGGAAGAGAAAGAGCATGTATCCCCAGAACAACCCGATTTCTGCAGAAAAGGACCTGAGTCAAATCACTTGTTACAGGTGCAAGGATTTAGGTCATTACGCTAGCCAATGCCCAGCAAGGAAGCCAAGAACCCAAGGAGCCAAGATAACCACCAGGAAGCCCCTGGATTTGTCTGAAGTCATTTGTTTATGCTGCAAGGGAGTAGGACATTTTGCCAAAGAATGTTCAGATCCGAGGAGAGCTTGAGCATAGTAGTTGAGATCTTGATATTGGAATAAAGCATGTAATAAAGTTGGAACACACTTGTATTTTCGTTGGGGATGTTGAGTTGAATTATGAAATGGAAATTGTAATAATTCGTAAAGCAATAAAAGTTGAAGTGTTTGGAATCTCATATGAAATGTTATGAGTTGTTTGTTGATTGTGAGTGCCTCTCTCCTTATCTCACCCAGACTAAAACATTGAACCCATGGACAAGCTGACCCCAAACTTTTCCCAGAAAAACAACCACATTTCACCAAAGGAAATACATACAGTATCCTGAGTACCCCTTCTATCTTATGCCTGCAGATGACAACCTTTTACGAGTCTTTTCTGAAGGGCCTGGAAACGATCATGACCCTGACCAGTGATCAGGATTACCCGAAGATCCTGAAGGACATGATGAAGCATATTCAACTTGAAGGAGACGCAGTTTACAAGGGTTATCCTTTCATGGAGAAGGGAGTTGAACTCTGGTATGTGGAGGTACACCTCCACTGTGTGAAGGGAGTTTGCCCAAAGACTATGGGGCAATACTTTTTCATTTCTCGAGTACCACGAGCAACATTCTTCGACTCTATTCGTGAAGCTGCTATGGAAGCCATACATCAGATTGGAGAAATACTAGAAGCAAGACTCCGTCACACTCAGGAATACC
This sequence comes from Triticum urartu, assembly GCF_003073215.2. Classification (NCBI taxonomy): domain Eukaryota; kingdom Viridiplantae; phylum Streptophyta; class Magnoliopsida; order Poales; family Poaceae; genus Triticum; species Triticum urartu. Next base: position 253,486,746 of record NC_053024.1, read on the forward strand.
TGAGGGAGGTCCATGCAGAGATGATGGAGATGAAGCTCATGGCCACCATGATGAAGCAAAAGGTCGATGATTTCAAGGATCACATCGCACAATTCCGGTGGGACTAAAACATCTTCAAGAAGGGCAAATGAATAAAGATGGAAGTAATGCTTGACTATACCAAACTATGTGGATGGCAGCTTTTATAATAGAGTACTTTTGAAATTTGAGTTTTGAGTAGTGGTTAAGGATGTAATAAGGGATTTGATATGAAGGGAATATGAATTATGGATGAACCAGTGCATTTTTTTGGCGATACTTGTCTATGTGAACAATTGGCCGATGGAAAGGAAACTGTTGTTCCATATAAAGTTGGAGTTTGGACAAATGAGTTGGAGTTTTGTTTTAGTTATGATGGTTACCCCAAGAGTATGAAGTAATGAAGTACTATTGGATTTAAAGGAGATGTAATGTTGGAATATGGAGCAATAGTAACTCCAAGGATGAGTTAAAGATATACAAGTGTTGAAGTGGGCCAAAACCCACAGGACCCAGGATTTGATAAGGAAACAAGCACAATCTTGTTGAAGAAAATAATTCTGAAAGAAGCTATGATTTCATCATCATACGTTTCATAGGAGGTTATGTAAAACCTGAGAGTTGTGAAGAAGCGATAGAGATTTTGTTTGGCTTGCAGAACAAATGGATTTATCCGAACCCAGATCATGGAGAAGAGAAGTTCTACAATGCTTATGAGGATGCCCAAGTGTTAGAATACGTGATTCACTATCTACGTATGTGGTAATGATTCAAGTATGGGATGGATTAGCCCCCATACCGAAGACTTCTATCATGAGCTATCATATGTTGATAGAAAATCAGAGAGACTTGAAATCCTTTGAAGTGTGTCAGCGCGATAAGCCATGCAACCATAGAATGGTAGGACGATGGAACCCTTTACAAGCAATCGTCGCCAATCGTAGGTTCTACGGTGAGATTCAACCCAGACCCATTTCCTGCAGGAGGAACCAGAATTTGTTGACCACCATGAGATTTCGATAGTTCATTAGCATTGGCGCCAGACCTGTCAAGTCTCATAAGGATCCTATTTTGAAGAAAGGACTCCTAATTTTGAGGAAAAGGCCATGCCCTTACCAGAAGAACACAAGTGAGGGAGTTATCTCGAAGAATATGAGAAGACCGACACCGTTAACACCAAGGATGGAGTACATGAGTTTTGTTGGAACCGTGACCATACTTCTAAGGGTGGTAGCACCCCATACCATGTGTTGATTAATGGATTTTCAAGGAGACCCCCAAACCTAACCTTCTTTCTAGCCTCTCCGAATCTCGAGGACGAGATTCATTTTAAGGGTGGTAGTTTGTAACATCCCAAAATTCTAAATTTTGGAATGTTATATTAAATAAATAATTGTGATTGTTTATTTGATTTTTGTGTGATTGATTGTGTGAAACTGAGTGGAAATTGAAACTTTTTGAAAGTTGAATGAGAGGGAATAAAAGGACTTTCCCAAAACTTTCATCTTGCATTTTGATCTTCCTGAATTCAAATTCATTTCATCACAAAACCCTAGAGTGAACATGATATGACTTCTTCCATATAAAGAAATGAAAAGGGGTTTGAAAATGATTTGAATTCCTTTTTGAAATATTTCAAATTTAGAAACTTTAAGCAACTCAATGACTTTTTGAAATATTCAAGGGGACGAAGGTCGCCGGAAGCTTGAACAACTCAAAACGGCCAAACAGTTGGTCGCACAACCAGCCATGGCCATAAACTGATAAGTTGTTGGCCAGCCCCGGCAGCAACCTCATCTTGTTTGCCGCATCTCCATACAGCCATGCAAGTCTGTCCCTTCCCTCCAGTGGTGACATGCGGTGAAGGAGAAAATCTGCCCCCACGTGCTCAATGGTTAACCCAGCAGCCACTAGGCGGGTGATCCTATTAATTGCCAGACGCAACCTATCCTCGGTAAGGCCCTTGGCGCTCCAATCCTTGCCGCTCTCGACGCACTCCTGCCACGCTTCGCAAAACTCGGGGGCGTCTTTGTCCTGGATCCAGCACCAGTCCCCTTGATACGTCTCCAATGTATCTATAATTTTTGATTATTCCATGCTATTATATTATCAACCTTGGATGTTTTATATGCATTTATATGCTATTTTATATGATTTTTAGGACTAACCTATTAACCCAGAGCCCAGTGCCAGTTTCTGTTTTTACCTTGTTTTAGAATATCGCAGAAAAGGAAAACCAAACGGAGTCCAATTGACCTGAAACTTCACGGAACTTATTTTTGGATCAGAAGAAGCCCGGGAGACTTGGAGTCCACATCAGGGAAGCTTCGAGGAGGCCACGAGGTAGGGGGGCGCGTCACCCCCCTGGGCGCGCCCTCCACCCTCGTGGGCCCCTCGTGGCTCCCCTGACGTACCTCTTCCTCCTATATATCTCCATATACCCTAAAAACATCGGGGAGCATAATAGATCGGGAGTTCCGCCGCCAGAAGCCTCCGTAGCCACCTAAAGCCAATCTAGACCCGTTCCGGCACCCTGCCGGAGGGGGCAATCCTTCTCCGATGGCCATCTTCATCATCCCGGTGCTCTCCATGATGAGGAGGGAGTACTTCTCCCTCGGGGCTGAGGGTATGTACCAGTAGCGATGTGGTTGATCAATCTCTCTCGTGTTCTTGAGGTGGTAAGATCTTTATGTATCGCGAGCTTTGCTATTATAGTTGGATCTTATGATGTTTTCTCCCCCTCTACTCTCTGGTAATGGATTGAGTTTTCCCTTTGAAGTTATCTTATTGGAGTCTTTAAATATTTGAGAACACTTGATGTATGTCTTGCCGTGCGTATCTGTGGTGACAATGGGATACCACGTGATTCACTTGATGTATGTTTTGGTGATCAACTTGCGGGTTCCGCCCATGAACCTATGCATAGGGGTTGGCACATGTTTTCGTCATGATTCTCTGGTAGGAACTTTGGGGCACTCTTTGAGGTTCTATGTGTTGGTTGAATAGATGAATCTGAAATTGTGTGATGCATATCGTATAATCATACCCACGGATACTTGAGGTGACATTGGAGTATCTAGGTGACGGGTTTTGGTTGATTTGTGTCTTAAGGTGTTCTTCTAGTACAAACTCTAGGGCTGTTTCTGACACTTATAGGAAGAGCCCAACGGATTGATTGGAAAGAATAACTTTGAGGTGGTTTCGTACCCTAGCATAATCTCTTCGTTCGTTCTCCGCTATTAGTGACTTTGGAGTGACTCTTTGTTGCATGTTGAGGGATAGTTATGTGATCCAATTATGTTATTATTGTTGAGAGGACTTGCACTAGTGAAAGTATGAACCCTAGGCCTTGTTTCCTATCATTGCAATACCGTTTACGCTCACTTTTATCATTAGTTACCTTGCTGTTTTTATATTTTCAGATTACAAAAACCTTTATCTACTATCCATATTGCACTTGTATCACCATCTCTTCGCCGAACTAGTGCACCTATACAATTTACCATTGTATTGGGTGTGTTGGGGACACAAGAGACTCTTTGTTATTTGGTTGCAGGGTTGCTTGAGAGAGACCTTCTTCATCCTACGCCTCCTACGGGTTGATAAACCTTAGGTCATCCACTTGAGGGAAATTTGCTACTGTCCTACAAACCTCTGCACTTGGAGGCCCAACAACGTCTACAAGAAGAAGGTTTTGTAGTAGACATCAAGCTCTTTTCTGGCGCCGTTGCCGGGGAGGTTAGCGCTTGAAGGTATATCTTTAGATCTTGCAATCGAGTCTTTTAGTTTCTTGTTTTCTCACTAGTTTAGTTTATAAAAGAAAATTACAAAAAATGGAATCAAGTTTGCCTCATATGCTTCATCTTTTTAATATCTTTCGTGAGTATGATGGAAAGGAAAATTGTGCCAAAGTGTTAGAAGAAGAATGCATTAAAATGTTTGGCACTAAATATTTGAATGATGAGCATGATTGCAATGTTGTTAGTATGAATTCCTTGAATATCCATGATGCTAATGATATGCAAAGCCACAAGCTTGGGGGAGCTATGTTTGATGAAGATGATATTTTTTTGTCCCCCAAGATTTGATGAGCAAATTTACTATGATGAAAGCATGCCTCCTATCTATGATGATTATTGTCATGACTTGTATGCTATAAAGAATAATGATGTCCATGAAACTTGTCATCATGATTTTAGTTTTCAATTGGATTATGCCTCACACGATAATTATTTTGTTGAGTTTGCTCTCACTATTATTCATGAGAAGAATTTTGCTTGTGTGGAGAGTAATAAAATTTCTATGCTTGTAGATCATGAAAAGAATGCTTTAGGTGCTGGTTATATTGTTGAATTCATTCATGATGCTACTGAAAATTATTATGAGGGAGGAATATATGCTTTTAGGAATTGCAATAATATCAAGTTTCCTCTCTATGTGCTTAAGGTTTTAAAGTTGTGCTTGTTTTGCCTTCCTATGCTAGTTGATTATTGTCCCATAAGTTGTTTGCTCACAAAATCCCTATGCATAGGAAGTGGGTTAGACTTAAATCTGCTAGTCATATTCTTCATGATGCGCTATTTATGTTACAATTCTTATCCTTTATGTGAGCATCATTGAAATTATCATGCCTAGCTTGGGGCATTAAACGATAGCGCTTGTTGGGAGGCAACCCAATTTTATTTTTGTTCCTTGCTTTTTGTTCCTGTTTAGTAATAAATAAATCATCTATCCTATGTTATGATTGAGTTTTTATGATTTAATTAGTGTTTGTGCCAAGTAGAACCTTTGGGAAGACTTGGGGAAAGTCTTTGAGATCTTGCTGTAAAAAACAGAAAGTTTAGCGCTCACGAGAATTGCTGACATTTTTTATTGGAGAGTGCCATTTAGTTAATTCTTTTTGCAGATGATTAATAGATAAATTTTCAGGTCCAGCAATTTATTTTAGAATTTTTGGGGTTCCATAAGTATATTTTTGATCCAGATTACTACAGACTGTTCTGTTTTTGACAGATTCTGTTTTTATTGTGTTGTTTGCTTATTTTGATGAATCTATGAGTAGTATCGGAGGGTATGAACCATAGATGAGTTGTAATACAGTAGATATTACACCAATATGGATTTATAATGAGTTCAAAACAGTACCTAAGTGGTGATTTATTTTCTTATACTAACGGAGCTCATGAGATTTTCTACTTTAAGTTTTGTGTTGTGAAGTTTTCAAGTTTTGGGTAAAGATTTGATGGATTATGGAAGGAGTGGAAAGAGCCTAAGATTGGGGATGCCCATGGCACCCCCAAGATAATATAAGGACACCTAAAAGCCTAATCTTGGGGATGCCCCGAAAGGCATCCCCTCTTTCGTCTACTTCCATCGGTAACTTTACTTGGAGCTATATTTATATTCACCACATGATATGTGTTTTGCTTGGAGCATCAATTTATTTTGTTAGGATTTTCTTTATGTTATTTAGAAAAATATTTTGCATCTTTTATTTCAATAAAAGTGGCATTGATAGCCTTTACTATGGCTATTTTACAAGTCTTCATGTTGCTGTTTGAAAACAGAAAGTTTACCGCTGTTGCAATAATTCCCTAGAAAAGTCAGAATGTGATAAAATGTTGAAACATTTTGCATATTAAGCTATGATAAATTTACTACAGTGGGAATTTTCTTTCATAATTTTTGGAGTTAGGGAAGTATGGATCTAGCTGCACTCTTTACAGACTGTCCTGTTTAGGCAGATTGCTGTTATGTTTGCATTGTTTGCATATGTTTGCTTCTTTAATGATTCTATTTGAGGATAGGACTATTAAATATGCAGAGGAATTTAATATGCAATGTTTAATAATAATTTTAGTGATTTTCTACAGTAGAGTATGATAAGTTTTTTTGCATTGGTTTATACTAACTTATCTCACGAGTCCTTGTTGAGTTTTGTGTGGATGAAGCTTTTGAGATTTAGGGAGACCATGATATGAGAGGAATTAAGGAGACACAAAAGCTAAAGCTTGGGGATGACCAAGGCATCCCAAGATAATATTTCAAGAAGTCTCAAGCGTCTAAGCTTTGGGATGCCCCGGTTGGCATCCCACGTTTCTTCTTCAACAACTATTGGTTAGTTTCAGTTGATCCTAAGTTTTTGCTTCTTCACATGATGTTTGCCATTCTTAGAATGTCATTTTATTTTGATTTGCTTGCTGTTTGAATAAAATACCAAGATCTGAAATTATTAAATGTTAGAGAGTCTTCACATAGCTAAATAATTATTTAACTACTCATTGATCTTCACTTATATCTTTCGGAGTAGTTTGTTGTTGCTCTAGCGCTTCACTTATATCTTTTTAGAGCACGGTGGTGGTTTTATTTTGTAGAAATAGATGAAATCTCATGCTTCACTTATATCATTTTGATAGTCCTAAACAGCATGGTAATTTGCTTTGGTTATGAATTTAGTCATAATATGATGGGCATCCAAGAGGGATATAATAAAAACTTTCATATAAAGTGCATTGAACACTATGAGAAGTTTGATACTTGATGATTGTTTGGAGATATGAGGATGGTAATATTAGAGTCATGGTAGTTGAGTACTTGTGAATTTGATAAATACTTGTGTTGAAGTTTGTGATTCCCGTAGCATGCACATATGGTGAACCGTTTGTGATGAAGTCGGAGCATGATTTATTTATCGATTGTCTTCCTTATGAGTGGCGGTCGGGGACAAGCGATGGTCTTTTCCTACCAATCTATCCCCCTAGGAGCATGCGCGTAATACTTTGCTTTGATAACTTGTAGATTTTTGCAATAAGTATATGAGTTCTTTATGACTAATGTTGAGTCCATGGATTATACGCACTCTCACCCTTCCACCATTGCTAGCCTCTCTAATACCGCGCACCTTTCGCCGGTATCATACACCCACCATATACCTTCCTCAAAACAGCCACCATACCTACCTATTATGGCATTTCCATAGCCATTCCGAGATATATTGCCATGCAACTTTCCACTGTTCTGTTTATTATGACACGCTCCATCATTGTCATATTGCTATGCATGATCATGTAGTTGACATTGTATTTGTGGCAAAGCCACCGTTCATAATTATTTCATACATGTCACTCTTGATTCATCACAATCCCGGTACACCGCCGGAGGCATTCATATAGTCATATCTTGTTCTAAGTATCGAGTTGTAATTCTTGAGTTGTAAGTAAATAAAAGTGTGATGATCATCATTACTAGAGCATTGTCCCAGTGAGGAAAGGATGATGGAGACTATGATTCCCCCATAAGTCGGGATGAGAGTCCGGACGAAAATAAATAAATAAAAGAGGCCAAAGAAGCCCAAATAAAAAAAGAGAAAAAAGAGGCCATAAAAAAGGAGAGAAAGGCCCAAATAAAAAATAATAATAAAAAATGAGAGAAAAAGAGAGAAGGGACAATGCTACTATACTTTTACCACACTTGTGCTTCAAAGTAGCACCATGATCTTCATGATAGAGTGTCTCCTATGTTGTCACTTTCATATACTAGTGGGAAATTTTCATTATAGAACTTAGCTTGTATATTCCGACAATGGGCCTCCTCAAGTGCCCTAGGTCTTCGTGAGCAAGCAAGTTGGATGCACACCCACTTAGTTTCTTTTGTTGAGCTTTCATACATTTATAGCTCTACTGCATCCGTTGCATGGCAATCCCTACTCACTCACATTGATATCTATTAATGGGCATCTCCATAGCCTGTTGATACGCCTAGTTGATGTGAGACTATCTTCTCCTTTTTGTCCTCTCCACAACCACCATTCTATTCCACCCATAGTGCTATGTCCATGGCTCACGCTCATATATTGCGTGAAGAATGAAAATGTTTGAGAACATCAAAAGTATGAAACAATTGCTTGGCTTGTCATCGGGGTTGTGCATGATTTAACTACTTTGTGTGGTGAAGATGGAGCATAGCCAGACTATATGATTTTGTAGGGATAGCTTTCTTTGGCCATGTTATTTTTACAAGACATAATTGCTTTGTTAGTATGCTTCAAGTATTATTATTTTTATGTCAATATTAAACTTTTGTCTCGAATCTTATGGATCTGAATATTCTTGCCACAATAAATAGAATTACATGGATAAATATGTTAGGTAGCATTCCACATCAAAAAATTCTGTTTTTATCATTTACCTACTCAAGGACGAGCAGGAATTAAGCTTGGGGATGCTGATACGTCTCCAACGTATCTATAATTTTTGATTGTTCCATTCTATTATATTATCAACCTTGGATATTTTATATGCATTTATATGCTATTTTATATGATTTTTGGGACTAACCTATTAACCCAGAGCCCAGTGCCAGTTTCTGTTTTTACCTTGTTTTAGAATATCGCAGAAAAGGAAAACCAAACGGAGTCCAATTGACCTGAAACTTCACGGAACTTATTTTTGGATCAGAAGAAGCCCGGGAGACTTGGAGTCCACGTCAGGGAAGCTTCGAGGAGGCCATGAGGTAGGGGGGCGCGCCCTCCACCCTCGTGGGCCCCTCGTGGCTCCCCTGACGTACCTCTTCCTCCTATATATCTCCATATACCCTAAAAACATCGAGGAGCACAATAGATCGGGAGTTCCGCCGCCAGAAGCCTCCGTAGCCACCGAAAGCCAATCTAGACCCGTTCCGGCACCCTGCCGGAGGGGGCAGTCCTTCTCCGGTGGCCATCTTCATCATCCCGGTGCTCTCCATGATGAGGAGGGAGTACTTCTCCCTCGGGGCTGAGGGTATGTACCAGTAGCTATGTGTTTGATCACTCTCTCTCGTGTTCTTGAGGTGGTACGATCTTGATGTATCGCGAGCTTTGCTATTATAGTTGGATCTTATGATGTTTTCTCCCCCCTCTACTCTCTTGTAATGGATTGAGTTTTCCCTTTGAAGTTATCTTATTGGAGTCTTTAAAGATTTGAGAACACTTGATGTATGTCTTGCCGTGCGTATCTGTGGTGACAATGGGATACCACGTGATTCACTTGATGTATGTTTTGGTGATCAACTTGCGGGTTCCGCCCATGAACCTATGCATAGGGGTTGGCACATGTTTTTGTCGTTATTCTCCGGTAGGAACTTTGGGGCACTCTTTGAGGTTCTATGTGTTGGTTGAATAGATGAATCTGAGATTGTGTGATGCATATCGTATAATCATACCCATGGATACTTGAGGTGACATTGGAGTATCTAGGTGACATTAGGGTTTTGGTTGATTTGTGTCTTAAGGTGTTATTCCAGTACGAACTCTAGGGCTGTTTGTGACACTTATAGGAATAGCCCAACGGATTGATTGGAAAGAATAACTTTGAGGTGGTTTCGTACCCTACCATAATCTCTTCGTTCGTTCTCCGCTATTAGTGACTTTGGAGTGACTCTTTGTTGCATGTTGAGGGATATTTATGTGATCCAATTATGTTATTATTGTTGAGAGGGCACTAGTGAAAGTATGAACCCTAGGCCTTGTTTCCTATCATTGCAATACCGTTTACGCTCACTTTTATCATTAGTTACCTTGCTGTTTTTATATTTTCAGATTACAAAAACCTTTATCTACTATCCATATTGCACTTGTACCACCATCTCTTCGCCGAAATAGTGCACCTATACAATTTACCATTGTATTGGGTGTGTTGGGGACACAAGAGACTCTTTGTTATTTGGTTGCAGGGTTGCTTGAGAGAGACCATCTTCATCCTATGCCTCCTACGGATTGATAAACCTTAGGTCATCCACTTGAGGGAAATTTGCTACTGTCCTACAAACCTCTGCACTTGGAGGCCCAACAACGTCTACAAGAATAAGGTTGTGTAGTAGACATCACCCCTCTCCATTCTTCCCATCTCCCATGCTGGAACCCAGGAAGATAATCCCATGCCTTCCTTAGTGAGCACGGCATCCAGCTGATGGTTCCAGAACGGTTAACCCGGCTCTCCACCCGCGGGACGAAGTAATGCTGAAATAGATCCACGTTGGGCTTCACTCCGACAAGAATTTCACAAAATGCATGAAGTTGTCCATGGTCGCCATTGCATTTGGCATGAAATCAAGGAGGTGGAATCCATAGATGTTCATAATTGCCTCAAAGAACTTAGAAAAGGGAGGGCACAGACCGCAAATGGAGTAAGAAGCAAAGAACCAATAAGAATCGGGGGGATCCACATCACCTGCTTCATAAACTACGGGCGCCTCGTGCCCTTTATCGATGGGACGCCCCACAAATACCTGTACTTGGCCTGAAGAACGGGGCCGCTCAAGGAGGACGGGACAAAGACGACGTCCTCGCTCTGCTTCTTGTTCAGCTCCGCCGACCTCTTACTCCCCTCGGCGGCGGCCTCCTTCCCCGCGGCCAACGACTTCTTCTTATCTTCCCCATTTTTTGCGGTGATGCGGAGGGGGAGTGATTCAGTGGAGAGGGTGGCGGCAGAAGGAGGAGCGAGAAAACAAACTGTCGCTTGGCATGCGGAGGAAGAAGATGGAGGAGTGGGGCGAGAGACGGATGAATCGTGCTGCTCTTTTTTCCTACTCTTAAGGCCTTGTTCGTTTAATCCTCCTCCCAAGGGGATTGGAGTGGATTGGGGAGCATTTTGGCTTGTAGGGGATCTAATCCCCCTCAAACCCTGCCATTCCCGTTCAAAAAACACCTCAACCGAACAAGGCCAAAGGGGGTAAGCGGGGCAGAGGCGCGACGCTTCAGAAAGTTACCGTTTTACCAGAACTGCAACAATGCCACGACCTCATGACGCGCAGTAATTGCGCAAAGTGGGCGTTGGGTTGACTGGTCGCCAAGACAGAACGGCACGCACAGCCCTCTCCTGCCACGTGTCCGTGCACTGTTTGGGGCCTAACCCAATGTGCCTCGCGACACGTGTGGCTTAGGCCCAGGGGCTTATGTCAGGAAAATATATGGGGGTATGCATTTTTCCCTGACTTGTGCACAGACAAGACGAGGCCAGGCCAGAGATTGAAAGACCAAGAGATTCAAAGAACTAACATACAGCTCAGAGGGACCAAGATCGAGCCAGAGGAGCAAGATATCGGCGAGAGAAGGGCCTCCCTTGCCGAGCAGGCGAGCCCGGCAAGGGGTGAGGCCACCACAAGAATCAGGCAATCAAGGCCCCCGGTAAGGTCTGCCGGGGCTCCCGGGGGCATAACCACCCCACCAACCACTCAAGCATGACCCACATCATCAATCAGTGCGATGTCAAGCTGCAAGATGATTAAGTGGAAGCCATTCGCCACATGGTAGCCACTTCCTACCGAAGAAACCCAAAAGTGACACCCGTCTTCGACGTGTCAAGAGAACAGGCACGGTGTGACGCCCCAAGTCCGATGCGCCAGGTGTCTTCCAATTATTCGTCGTCGTTGCCATGTCATTTGATTGCGTGTTGCATTTTGCCATGTCATCATGTGCATTGCATCATCATGTTTTTCAAAACCTGCATCCGTCCCGGTCTCCCAGCTTTCTCCGTTTTCCGTTTCGACTTCCGAATCTCTCACATGCACCCGCCGCACCTTCCAAACCTTGTTTCGTGAGCGGGAGAAAACATTCTCGGAATGGGCCGAGATTTGTCGGGTGGCCTTGGTTTATCACCAGTAGACCGCCTGTCAAATTTCGTTCCATTTGGAGGTCGTTCGATGCCGCAACGGTTAACCACGTTAACCGAAACCCTCCTTCTCTTTGCAGCCCAGCACCCCTCAACAACAGGCCACTAGCCCATCTAAACCCCCTCCATGCTCTCTGTCATTGGATCACAATCGTGTGGGCGAAAACCGCACCTCCTTTGGACTCTCCTAGCTCCCTCTACCCATAAATAAGTCCCCTCCCCCGAAATTCACGGTCCAAACCCTAGCATCTTCCTCCTCCGCGCGTCGGACATGTCCACTCAGCCGCCGGACATGTCCGCCGCCGCCCCTCGTCCAACCAAAGTGTGCCACATCACCCCGCTGCCGACCCACCACTGCGCCGGCCTGCCGGGCCCATCCGAAGCCGCCCGGGCCCGGATCTCCGCCGCCACGGCCCGTGAGCACCCGTGCCGCCACCTCACGCCCTCTGCCGTTCGTCGGATCTCGCTTGTGCGCCGCCGCCTGATGCTCCGCGCCGCCCTGCCTGGCGCCCTGCACCAACCGCCGATGAGCGCCCCGCTCGCCCTCGTCGATGCCCGCCGGACCCCGCCTTCATCGCGCCGCTCCGCCTCGACCCACCGGCCTTCGCCGCCCCGCCTCGCAGATCCGCCGGCGCCGGAGGCCATCCCCGCCGCGCTGCCCGCTGCCATGGACTCCCCGGGCTTCTGCTGCACTAGCTCCGACCATCGGAGCTCGTCCTCGCCCCAGATCGGGCGACCCCTCGCCGTGGTTCCGCCCGTCCTCGCTAGATTCAGCCTCCTCCGGCGACCTCCGCCTCGGATCCATCGTCCACGCGCCAAGCCCCGCCATGGTAGACCTTACACACATGGCATCCAGACATGTCTGATTTGGTCCGGGCAAGTCGGCCCAGTCAGCCCCAGAGGTCTATATATCCCTGTCTTTTCCTGAAATCAACTCATGTTTGCACATTCATCACATCATGTCTCCATGCATTTTGCTTCGTTCTGCGTGTATGATATGCCAAAATGTTCATCTCTGAGTGCTCTACATGCTAGTGTCATTTGCATGCATGTTAATGTTAATCTTGATGCCCTAATCATCGTTGCAAGAGTGATATATGATGTTAACCTGCTAAGCTTATCATAACTTGCCGATTTGTCTTCTTCATTGCATTTTGTGTGTGCATCTTTTGTGCATCATGTCTACATGTTTTAGGAGCATCTTCACGCCATGTTTACAGTGGTGCAATCCATGTATTTTTATGTGCCTTGTGGTGACTAGTACAAGCTTGCAAAGTGTGCTACTTGATGTTGCTGATTTCTGAGACTTAGTGATTTTTGCCAAGTCTGTAACTGTTACATTGTGTTGCTATGTTGGTTTAAAGCTACCATCTATTCCATGCACAATCTGAATATGCCTAGTTGACATGTTTTGATGTCCATGTTATGCTCTATCATTCCATGCCTTTTGATGCCTCATTTATGTCTTGTAGCATATGTTTTCATTACCATGAACATGCCTAAATGATGTTCCAGTTTTTCTGATAACTTCATGATGCCATGCTATGAGCTTGTTATTGATTGATCCATGCCTCTTTTGGAGTTGCTCCAATTACATCAATTGAAGTATGCTATGATTACTTTGTCCACATGCCAAGTTTGATAATTCTGGACTTCATATGACCTCTGTTCCAAGCTTGCAAACATGCTATGTTGTTGTTGCTGTTTTACACTTGCTGAAACTGTTACAACATTCAAACTTGTCTTGATGGTTCCCACTAGTCTATAAGCCATATGTATACTATGCCTTGTTGTTATTTGCTCCTTGTTATGTGAAGTTTGATGCCATGCCCTTGGTTGTCATTATAACTTGCTGTAGCTTATCTCTTTCTTTCTCTCAAGTTGCCATCATGCTAACTCTGTCATCATGTTAACATCATGTTCCTTTTTGCATGATTCATAGTAATTGCTCCATGCTTCATATGAACTTGTGCCCGTGGACTAAGTTGAAGTATATCATGTCTACTACATGTCCATGTCTTTTTCATGTTTATCAAAGTTGATATGCTTGTTGTTATGTGCCTCCAAAGTCAGCATCATAATGTTATGTTTCGCATTCCTAGATTTCCTCTTAAGTCTGAGAATCAGCTTAAATCATGTTGCATCTTGTCTTGTTGATTGCCATTGATCTAGGGCTCATATGGGGATACTTAGTAATCATGTTTTGCCATGTTTAACCTGTACTTCAATGCCATGATTTTGCTTGTTATGATCTTGCACTATATCATCTTTTTTTCATGCCTTCAACATGTTAACATGTTATTCTTGCTCACATGTATGCCCTGTTTTTCACTAAGCCATAATCTGTGTTATGAAGTTGCTTTTTGCATTGATCATATTGGTTTAATCTTGATGCCTATGAACCTGAACCTTAATGATATTTGAAGCATGTTGTCTGTACTTTGAGTGCATATCAAGTTTATGCCCATATGTTTCCTGTGGCTTGTTGTTTCCTTGGTTGCAAAGTGCTTAGTTGTTGTTTTGGGCAGATTATGTTTGAAACTTGTATTGAGTGTATGTGTTGAACCGTTGCTCCATATGAACTTGCTTAGTTTTGCATGTAGTTTCATGTTGTCTTGTTGCATCCTTGTTTTGGAGTGATTGTGATGTTGTTTTGCTTGCATTTGCATCAATGTCATGGGTAACTTGTTTTGCTCATATCTTCTAGGCCGTAACTCCGAATTAAACAAACTTTATATGTAACTTGACTAGAAAACTGTGTAAATCATCTTGGTTCATTTTAACTTGATGTTTAACAACTTAAACATTATGTTTTAATCAGATCTGGGCCAATTTCGAAATTTGCATATGAGGACTTACAGAAATTGTTATATGTTGTTTCCGGCCTCTTTTAAACTTGCTTTGATGTGTGGCTCTTGTATGCATCATCTCTTGCCATGAGTAGCATCATATAGCCTTGCCATGCATCATACTTGGTTGAGCATCATGTCATGTTTATGTGTTGTGTGTTTACCATGTTGTTCGCTTCTTTCTGGTTGTGCTCCTTCTCGATAGTTCCTGTTTTCGTTGCGATTGTGAGAAATCGTTCGACTACGTGGCTTCGTCTTCTTCATGGACTCGTTCTTCTTCCTAGCGGGATTTCAGGCAAGATGAACGTCACCTTGGATCTCACTACTATCTTTGCTATGCTAGTTGTCTCGATGCTATTGCTATGTCGCGCTACCTACCACTTGTTTATCAAGCCTCTCAAATTGCCATGATAGCCTCTAACCTTTTTACACTTCCTAGGAAACCATTGTTTGGCTATGTTACCGCTTTGCTCAGCCCCTCTTATAGCGTTGCTAGTTGCAGGTTGTTCCATGTTGGGACATGGATATCATGGGATATCACAATATCTCTTATTTAATTAATTCATCTATATACTTGGTAAAGGGTGGAAGGCTCGGCCTTATGCCTGGTGTATTGTTCCACTCTTGCTGCCCTAGTTTCTGTCATACCGGTGTTATGTTCCTTGATTTAGCGTCCCTAACACGGTGAGGGGTATGGGACCTTCTTGACAGTTCGCTTTGAATAAAACTGTTCCAGCAAGGCCCAACATTGGTTTTAACATTTGCCTGATCACAACTAAAACTTGCATAGGGACCGGCTAGCACCCGTGGACTTAATCAACCCTCGAGCCAGTGCTCCACATGAGTGTTGGTTCAAACTAGAGCACCGTGCAGGGAAGCCCCTTGGCAACTTGGGGTATTTGGTATATAC
Source organism: Triticum urartu (assembly GCF_003073215.2). Classification (NCBI taxonomy): domain Eukaryota; kingdom Viridiplantae; phylum Streptophyta; class Magnoliopsida; order Poales; family Poaceae; genus Triticum; species Triticum urartu. The sequence goes on from NC_053024.1 coordinate 253,502,168, forward strand.
TTGTACGCTTCGCTCATCCAGTGTACCTTGAGAACGAGATCGTGCAACTCCTATCAGGCTAGGTTGGTGCATCGGGAGGTCTTGCTGGGCTTGTTTTACCATTGTCGAAATGTCTTGTGCATCAGGATTCCGAGTCTGATCGGGTGTCCTACGATGGAGGATTGTCTCTGTGGATCGTGAGCTTGTCATGGGCTAAGTTGGGACATCCCTGCAGGGTTTAAACTTTTGAGAGCCGTGCCCACAGTTATGTGGCAGATGGGAATTTGTTAATATCCGGTTGTAGAGGACTTGAAGTAAACGCAATTAAAATACACCAACCGCATGTGTAACCGTGACGGTCTCTTTTCGAGTGAGTCGAGAAGAGAACACGGTGGGGTTATTTTTGAACGTAAGTAGTTCAGGATCACTTCTTGATCATTACTAGTGGGCAACCCTTTGCGTAGTTCCTCATCTTACTCTTGTACTCGTAAGTTAGCCACCATATTTTTCTTAGCCGCTGCTACAGCCTCACCACTTTACCCCTTCCATACCCATTAAGCTTTCCTAGTCTTGATACCCATGGTAATGGGATTGTTGAGTCCTCGTGGCTCACAGATTACTACAACACCAGTTGCAGGTACAGGTTATGCGATGATCATGATGCAAGAGCAATGTTTATTGTTTTGGAGTTCTTATTCTGCTTCTTCTTCGTTCGAGGGATAGGTTCCTGGTCGGCAGCCTGGGCTAGCAGGGTGGATGTCATTTGAGCTTTTGTTTTGTTCCATCTGTAGTCAGATGTTGTTCTATATATGATGTATTGATGTATTCTTGTGGCATTGTATGCCTCTTGTATGTATCCCAGCTATTATGTAATGGTTTGATGTAATGATATCCATCTTGCAAAAGCATGTCAATATGTGGTTCTATCCTTGGTGGGACCTTCGAGCCTCTTTAGGATAGTGTCGCATATTGGGCGTGACACGCGGAGCTGGCAAGATAGCCCGGCAAGCCTTGCCGGGCAACCAGTGATGTGACGCTAAGCGATGCATTTAATGCACCCTGTTAGCCCACAAAGTTAGGTATGATAGCATTGTTTGCTATCATATTAGTGGATAATGACTACTTTGCCATTGTGGTGACCCCTTAATCTATAAAAGGAGGCCCATGGCACCCGTAGGAGGGGTAAGAAGGCTAGAAAGTTGACAAACCCATACGCGGGTAGTCAGAACTACCCATAGGCAACCCCTGTCGGGCAAGTGTACTATGCCTCACCATCTCCATTCCACCATTAATCCACCAAAGCAGGAGTAGGGTTTTACGCCTCACAGTGGCCCGAACCTGGGTAAATTGCTTGTATGCTCTCTGTCGTGTTGTCGTGCGCTGGTCTGCTCTTTGTGCAATGCAACGTCCCCCTGCCGAACCAGCAAGGGGCCTACTGGTCCCATAGGTGGCCATGGATATCCTGCGACAAATGTCAAGAACAACTACGGCGCGAAGCGCAAGCACTTGAGGTGCAACATGCACTCCACGACACAAGCCGTGCCTTTGCCGCACGCAACCGCCATAGGCATGAACAAGAGAAAGCACTTCGCGATGAAGTTCAAGAGAGGATTTATCAATCACGGGTGCATCGTCAAGTTCCTCAAGCTCATCCACAAGCTCGACAAGAACCCCAAGTTCACCAAGGGCAAGAAGACAATGGAAATACTCCACGGCAAGAGCAACATGAGCTTGAGAATCCTCCTCGTCAAGGGCATCATTATCCCCAACCCCAACACAATGAAGAGCAACACTACGGCAAGCTAAAGTTCACCATGCCCAAGTTCAGCGGAAGCAATGATCCTGAAGAGTACCTTTCATGGGCATTGAAGGTTGACAAAATCTTCCGTTTGCACAACTACGAGGAAGAGAAGAAGATCGCCATGGCATCCCTTGAGTTTGAAGACTACGTCCTTATTTGGTGGGAACAAGTCATTAAGCACCGAGAGGCAAGAGGTGAACCACCCATCACAACTTGGGCACAAATGAAGGATGTCATGAGAGCATGTTTCATGCGAACCTACTACAACTGCGACCTCTTCAAGAAACTCCAACTCCTCAAGCAAGGAACCAAGAGCATTGAAGAGTACTACAAGGAAATGGAGATTGCCATGATATGAGCAATGTCATGGAAGATGATGAGCAAACTATGGCATTTTTCTTTAATGGACTCAATCATCCTATCAAGAAGATCGCCGACATCCAACCATACTCGAACCTCATCGAGCTAGTACACCAAGCTACCAAGGAGGAACGCCAAGTGCAAGATGACTTCAAGTATGCCAAGTTCTCATCCAAGTCCTATGGCTTCTCCATAATATAACATATTATGTTGTGTGTATTTCAGCCCTACTCGTGACCTCCCCAACCCTTCATTATCTGAGGGGAGCTCTCTGCCGCCTGACATGGTAGAGAGAGACGCCTCCGCGAGCTTCTCCGCCTACCGCCGCGGATGACACTGAGGTGTTCTCCCAAAGGACCTCTCCAGGCTGCAGAGGGGTGAGCGAGGCTGCCACGACGGCACCCGAGGGTGAGGCCTCGGCTGCCGAGAACATGGGGGTGCAATCCCCATGGAGACCGATGGCAGGGGCCTTGACCAGTCCAGCCCCCAGCCAAACACTATTCCAGAGACCCATACGGCTCCGGAATCGAGCGAGAAACCCCCTTCGAAGGAGAGGGAGCATCGACTCCGATGGCAACCTGCACTAATCCGGAGGCGCTGAATACTCTGGTGGAGGCATTATAATGTGCTGCCATCGTAGAGGAGCACCACACCCTGATGGGTGCGGTGGTTGAGAAGGTTCAGTCCACAAAAGGAGGGCTGAACAATGCCTTCACCAGCCTTCTAACAGGCTTCGAGGTATGCGACATAATACTCTTAGATGCTTTCATATGAAGGAAATATACATGTATACAGATAGTAGCCCTGAGACTTTGTTCGGTTTTTGGAAAAGGTCGAACAGAGGATCGAGTAGTAACCACAGGAGGTGACATACTTGTCTATAGGATAGCAGGATTCCCTATTGGCGGCGACCGCCCAGGCCGCTGAAGTTTCTGAACTCAATCGGAAGCTGAAGTTGGCTGATGATGAGATCGACCGCATTAATAAGCGATTCGATGAGGCGCAACGTATGTGTGTACTTATAAAAGATTTTAATCATATATCTAAAGTAATATGCAAATTCAGAGTGTAACTCATGTACTGCTGTGATTATGGGTGCAGGTAGTGCAGTGATAACCCACAAGTATAGGGGATCAATTGTAGCCTCTTTCGATAAGTAAGAGTGTCGAACCCAACGAGGAGCTAAAGGTAGAACAAATATTCCCTCAAGTTCTATCGACCACCGATACAACTCTACGCACGCTTAACGTTCGCTTTACCTAGAACAAGTATGAAACTAGAAGTACTTTGTAGGTGTAACGGGATAAGTTTGCAAGAATATAAATAGCATGTAAATAAAAACTAGGGGCTGTTTTAGGTAAAGAAGCAATAAAGTTAGTATAGCGAGTGTGGAAAAGTGGTGGTAGGAGTTGCAAAATTGTCCCTAAGCAATTGACTACTTTACTAGACCGATAGCAAGTTTTATGTGGAAGAGGCCACTGCATGTCATCCCTAACTTGGAATGATATGCACTTATGATTGGCACTATTAGAAAAAATCCACAACTACTAACGTTCATTAAGGTAAAACCCAACCATAGAATTAAGATATATTGGTCCTCCTTCAATCCCGTATGCATCAATTTCTATGCTAGGTTGAAGCTTCTGTCACTCTTGCCCTCCAATACATAGTCCTATCAACATACAACTAACCCTATGGTGTGATCCACGTGCGCGCTCATATGATGGGAACCAAAGGACAACAACATACACACAAGAAAATTAAACCAATCATAGCAATTCAATAATTACCGATAGGACAACGAAAATCTACTCAGACATCATAGGATGGCAACACATCATTGCCTAATAATATGAAGCATAAAGCGCCATGTTCAAGTAGAGGGTACAGCGGGTTGCGGGAGAGTGGACCGCTGTAGATAGATGGGGGAAGGTGATGAAGATGTTGGTGAAGATGACGGAGGTGTTGGTGTAGATCGCCGTCACACGATGATGGCCCCGGCGGCGTTCCGGCGCCACCAGGAGAGAGGGGGAGAGAGCCCCCCTTCTTCTTCTTCTTCCTTGACCTTCTCCTAGATGGGAGAAGGGTTTACCCCCTGGTCCATGGCTTCCATGGCGGCGGAGGGGCGAGAGCCCCTCCGAGATTGGATCTGTCTCTCTCTGTTTCTGCGCTCCAGATTCTGGCCTTTCACCGTTTTATATTCCCGGAGATCCATAACTCCGATTGGGCTGAAGTTTTAACACGATTTGTATTCAGATATTGGCTTTCTTGTGGAGAAAGAAGGGCACCAACTGCCTTATGGGGTGGCCACGAGGGTCAGGGGCGCGCCCCCTGCCTCATGGCCTCCTCGGGCACCGTCTCGCGTAGATTCTTCTTCCCAAAAATCACATATATTCCAAATAAAATCTCCGTAAGTTTTTATCCAGTTTGGACTCCGTTTGATATGGATTTTCTGCGAAACAAAAAACATGCAACAAACAGGAACTGGCATTGGGCACTGGATCAATATGTTAGTCCCAAAATAGTATAAAAAGTTGCCAAAAGTATATGAAAGTTGTATAATATTGGCATGGAACAATCAAAAATTATAGATACGACGGAGACGTATCAGCATCCCCAAGCTTAATTCCTGCCCGTGCTCGAGTAGGTAAATGATAAAAAAGATATTTTTTGATGTGGAATGCTACCTAGCATAATCTTGATCATGTAATCTAATCATGGCATGAATATTAAGACATGAGTGATTCAAACCAATAGTCTATCATTTGACATTAAGACAATAATACTTCAAGCATACTAATAAAGTAATCATGTCTTCTCAAAATAACATGGCCAAAAAAAGTTCATCCCTACAAAGGGATCAAGCGCAGGTGAGAGCATTGAGAGCATCAAGCAAAGGCACCCGTTTCGGTGCAACGAGACCAAGACCAGTCCAACGGCAGGGAGGAAGTCATTGTGGAGCCCAAGCCAGCGTCACCACCAGAGCCTTTGGTAGGCGAGGACCAACTTTAGTCAGGATAAGTGTACCAGATGTTCCCCTTCAAAATGGCCAATTGTTGGCGCCCTTCCCGCTCAATATTTGGGAAGAGGCCCTGGGCCTTTGCCTATAAATAGGACTAGCCACCCACAGGGTAGGGGAGATCGGAGATCGGAGAGAGGAGATCGGATCGAAATCAGAGAGAGAATCGAAAAGAGAGAGAGAGAGAGAGAGAGAGAGAGGTGACTAAACTCCTCCTAGCAGTTCATCCCCCTAGCCAAGAACAGACCCTCGCGAGGCTGTTCTTCCTTGTATTGCTCATCATCATCAGCCCAAGAGGCAATCCACCACACCACACACTAGAGTAGGGTATACACCACAACGGTGGCCCGAACCAGTATAAACCCTGTGTCTCTTGTGCTGTTCTTTCCATAGCTTAGATCTTAGCGAGGCGGAGGGGTGCAGGTAGGTAGAAGGCGAAATCTCCGCGCACGCCCAGTGTTCGAACCTCAAGGGTCTGCCGGAACCCGAAATCCGACATTTGGCGCGCCAGGTAGGGGTGCGCCGGAATTCGTCTTCCACCACCCCGTTCTCCTCCGACCATCGGCACCCATGTCTGACGCTCGTCGGGCCCGCGCCGAGCGCCGGGCCGCTCTCGCTTCCCGCGTCGCCCAGACGGCTCCTGTCGGCGGGCGTCCTCCGTTCCCCGTCACCTGCCATCAACGCCGCCACCGGCCCGGCGGGGGACGAGCAGCAAGCATCGTCTCAGCATCCGTCCGTGCGGCAAGACGGCCGCACCGCTCCCTCGCTCACCCCAGCTGGTTCTTCGTCCCGCGCGCTCCGCGCACCCATGGAGGCTCGAGCTGCGCTCATCGCGGCAAACGAGCTCCTGCGCTACCGTCCCGTCGATGACGTCTATGAAGAATGGCTCGACCGCGTCGCCGAGCTCGTCCGCGCCGCAGGGGGCTCTCCTGCGCCGTCCGTTCCGCTGCACCGCACCCCGCCCCGGCGGGCGACGAAGCTCCGGGGGCGCCCCAGCCGCCTCCTCCTCAAGAAGGCGCCATGGCTCCAAGGCGCGTGGCCCCTGGGCGGAACCCGCTCCGTCAGGTGCCAGCGCGGCAAGAGCAGAGCTGCCAAGAAGTCCCTCGCCCGCAAGAAGCTGCCCGGGCGCTCCCTGCTCCAGCACGTCGCGACCATGTTCCTGCTCCCGCACGTCAAGACCCCGCGCTGCTCCCAGCTGCAGCGCGTGGGGACATGCAAGACCAAGCTCTCCGTCACCCAAGGCCTCCCGTGGCCACAGCAGGCTGCCGTGCCTTCACCACCGAGCTACGCAGCGTCGCGTGGCCCGGCAAGTTCAAGCCAGACCTGCCTCCTCGTTACGACGGCACGGCCGACCCTGCGGAGTTCCTCCAGCTCTATGAGCTGGGCATCGAAGCTGCCAACGGAGACGAGAAGGTCATGGCGAACTGGTTTCCCATGGCGCTCAAGGACGGGGCCCGCACCTGGCTCCTGAACCTGGCTCCAGGCACGATCTCCTCCTGGGACGAGATGCGCACCCGCTTCATCGCCAACTTCCAAGGTACTCGCGACCGGCCACCCGTGAGCGACATGCGCCGCATCAAGCAACAACCCGGAGAGACCCTGCAGAAGTACATCCAGCGCTTCAACAACGCACGCCTCAAGATTCCCAAGGTGACCGAGGAGGCCATCATCTCAGCCTTCTCCGACGGCGTGCGCGATGTCAAGATGAAGGAGGAGCTGGCGATGCATGAAGACCTGTGCACTTCCTTGGAGTTGTTCAACTTGGCAACCAAGTGCGCCAGGGCTGAAGAAGGGCGTCTCTCCCTCCTCGAGCTGCCTGCCGCAGACCCAGAAGAGAAGAAGCCCAAGGCCAAGGATGTGAAGCGCAAGGGGGCTGCCGTGCTCGCGCAGAACCAGACACCAAGCGGGGCAGAGATCAGCCCGAATCTTCCAAGGGCAGTCGGTACTGTGTGTACCACGACCTCCACACCCACAACACCAACGAATGTCAAGAGCTCCGAGCCGTGCGAGAAGGAAGGATCGGCCGTCGCCCCGACCGCGGTGACCGGGGCTACGGTCGAGGAGGAGGAAGGAACGCAGGACGCTGGGAAGACCGCTGCCCGCGCCAAGGGTGGCGCGATCGACCTCGCGAGGATCGCTGGCAAGACCCGCCTCGCGAGGGAGACTGGAGGGATCAGCCTCGCGAGGATCGCCCAAGGCAACGCAGGCCTCCCTCCGCTGCCGCCGCAGCCAAGGAGAAACGAGGACCGCCATCAGGACGAGGGGGCTGGGGGCTTCCAGGAGCCGCGCGCGATCGCCTGCATCCTGGGCGGGGCTCAAGCCCCAGCCTCTCAACGCATCTTCAAGCAGTTCGCCCGCGAAGTGAATGCAGTCCTCCCCAAGCTCGAAGCCACGCGCCCTCTCAGGTGGTCGGCGTGCGCCATCACGTTCAGCTCAGCAGATCAGCTCAAGTGTGCGGCACCACAGCCGGAGTCCTCCCGATGCTTTGTTCCCCAATCATCAGCAACGTGGTGGTCACCAGGACCCTCATCGATGGCGGGGCAGGGCTCAACGTCCTGTCCGTGGAAACATTCAACAATCTCCAAGTGCCCTACAACCAGCTTCAGCCAACCAAGCCTTTCTCCGGAGTCACCGACGGCTCCACGGTCCCGATTGGGCAGGTCCGCCTCCCTGTCACCTTCGGGGCACGCGACAACTACCGCACCGAGCTCATCGACTTCGACGTCGCTCACATTCGCCTGCCGTACAACGCCATCCTTGGGTACCCAGCGCTGGCCAAGTTCATGGCCGTAACTCACCACGGCTACAACGTCCTCAAGATGCCAGGAAGTGGCGGAGTCATCACGGTCATCACGGTGCCCTGTGAAGAGAAGGACGCGGTGTGTTCCCTGGAACGAGCCTTTCAGGCCGCATCGCTGGAAGACCCGGATCGCGGAAGCAGGAGGCTTCCCGAGACCGCCCCCAAGAAGAAGAATACATCGTCCGGCCCGGCCCCTCAGGAGGCAGGCCCCTCAGGGCCTGCGCCTTCCCAGGGGTAACCTCCTTCCATCACATAGGAAAGCACGCCCGGCGCCCTCCTCAGGCAGGGCTCAGGGGCTCTCCCCTGGAGGGCCACCGACCTGGCTAAGGTCACGAGGGAGGCGCTTGGGCACCACATGGAGGCGTGTTTCGAAGCACATTTCCCTCAAGAAGGAGTAAGGCAAGGAGGGCCAGACCCTCAGGAGTTCGTCAGCAAGGCCATTCAGGAGCTACAAGAGTCAAGAGTCATGAGAGGCGGCCGCCGCCTACCACCTGTGGCTCCCCATCCAGGCGAGGATGGTGGGCTGCGCGTCTGCATCGACATACCAGGGCTCAATTGAGTCGCCTCTCTGGAGCGCCTCTGGCCCTCGCGAATGGGGCGCTGCGAAGGTCCACCCCACAGCTACGTTCACATGCCTTACGGCTTGCCGAACGCGGCTGCCATGTACCAGCGCCTCATGAGGGGCATCATGGAGGCTCAAGAGGCCAGGCGTTCCGTAGCCCTGGCGGAGATGGAGATGGTCCGCGAGGAGCCACCAGCGCCTCCGGACCCTCCTGAGGCCCCTGGGCCTGGGGGCTCGTGAGGATTGCCTTCCGCAGCCCATCGAGTCTGCTACGCCAACACTCCTTCGTCCTCAACATCATCAGGTGACATCTTTCAACTTTCATTTCCAGCTGGAAGCGCCCCCCAGGGCTGCATTATTCCCAGGCCGTGTGGGTCCGTCCCTGCAGCATGTATCCCTTTTATTTTATGTTGTTAGCTTACCTTGTTGAGGGCGCCCCTCGGGCTGCATCATCCCCAAGTCGCCCGGGCCTGACCCAGTGATGTCTGCCTTCCCAACATCTATTTGAATGAATCCACTCCTTCGCGGCTAATGTGTTTGACCAAGTTGCCCGCTCAACTGACGCCAACTGACGGAGCTGCTCCCAAACGGCACGACGCTTGCGCATGGGTCCGTCCCTGCAACACCGACAAACCTGAATGGCTGAGCTCTGGCCGCGGCAGCCCGACATGGCACCACCTCGTCAAGCCTCCAGTGCCTCATCGCCCCTCGGAAGCAACCAACGGCTGACTGTCAATTGTCATGGCAACCCCTCGTTCTTTCTATGATGGGTCTATAGGATCTCCTAAAGGAGCTGCATCAGGTGAGGCCCTTGCGGTGTCTCCTTCACTCTCATCCACGCGAACCACTTGCACGTTAAAGGGGGGGTGCCTGAGCATCACAACTCAGGGCTCCTACTGGCTCTCCAGCCCTCACCCTCTGGCCTTGTCCACGGCATCGCGACCTGGCATACCAGCAACGGCTGAGACTTGCTCGAGGGCCGGGACCCAAGGACGTAGAGCAGAAAGGGGAGCAAAGGCGAGAGGGGAGGGACACGTGAGGACCTCGCCGAGCAACCTCACGCCTGCCGATGCACGGACCCGGCGACACACCAGAGAGCAGCCCCTGATTCTCGAGATAAGTCACCACCCGGAAGCACCAGCTACCGTGGCACCATCCCCGCACCTAATGCAATCCTGTGTTAGCGACGCCGCTCTCCTTTCTCACCGAACGACGGCTGCTTGAGTGCCAAAGGGGACCTCCTAAGCATCGTGACTCAGGGGCTCTTACCGGACCCCGGGTCGCTCACCTCCTGGCCTTGACCACGGCATCGCGACCTGGCATACCAGCGACAGCTGAAGCCTCCTTGGGACTGGGACCTGTCGGCGCAGAGCACCAAGCCCTCGTGAGGTTCGAAAGGGAGAACTGAGCTAAGACGGAACGAGCAACTTGCACAATTCTACGACAAGGGTTACATTAACAAAACAGGATCACAGGCACCTTACAAGCCCCCACGGGACGCGTCTTTGATTCCTCGCAGGGAACAGATCCTAAAAGGACGCTAACTACACGCGCCCCTGCAAAAGACGCCATCATCAACAGTTGGCCGTCAAGCACCGGCGCCAACCCCATCCAGATCAGAGTCGGCGACGGCCTGACGAGCCCGCCCTGCTCCAGGAGCGGCGCCGGCTCAGGGGCTCGTAGCTGTCGTCGCTCGTCTCCGGAGTCGTGAAGAGCTCGCCGGAGTCGCTGGAACCTCCGACGCCTCCGCCGCCTGAGGAGCCGCCAAGGGAGCGGTCAGCGGGCCCAGTCCTCGCCGTAGCAGGGTCCCGACCACCTCTCCCGGGGCAGCACTCCAGCCGGCGCCGGTTAGCATCGAAGACCTTGAAGAACATCACCGAAGCACCGTCGTACTCCAAGTGGATCGCGAGGGCGCCTCTTGTCCTACAAACCCGGGCGATTTCGCTCCAGCCTCGAGTCATGAAGACCTCGCCCGGGGCAACGACCGCGACCTCTGCCTCGGTCGCGAGGGTGCTGCAGCCGGCGTGCTGCAGCCAAAGCTTCAGGAGTTCTCCCTGCGGGATGATGGAGGCGAAGAAGGGAGGAAGGCGAATCCAAGACTTAGGAGGCATGGCGGCGTGGAGCACGAACTCTCGGGAGGAGCCCTCGGTGTGGACCCTAGGGGGGACGACCCACACCTTCGTGACCCGTCGGCGCCGATGGTGGCACAGCCCATGGCGATCGGCATCGACTCCTTCAGAGCCCTCGATGTGGGCGTACAAGGGAAGCGGGAACCCCGGCGGTGGCCGCTCGCACCAGGGCCTCGACACCACCTGATGGGCCCCCTCGTCCCGGCCGCGGAGGGCGAGCAGTGTCTTCGGCGGGAGCGGGTCTGGTTCCTCTCGGGGAGCCTTTCCCTTCTCTGCCGCCGAGAACCAGCGGATCGGAGCCATCGCAGCAAGACGGAGCAAGGACCGGGAAGAAGGAGAAGCAAGAAGGGATGGACTGGAAGGGCGCGGGCCGTTCCGTACTTATGGCCGGCGAAGGCCAACCGCCAACCTCCACGATCGCAGGTAATCATGACCCGCTTTGCATGCAGGGACATGTCCAGTCCGTGCAGTTGGCGAGGCGCCGTGGGAAGTGGAGACGCCCACGTCCAATCAACCGCCACACGGCGCCCAAGGCCGCAGGCTGTTAGGGCCCGCGGTGCTTCGCTCTTGCCCTTTGCCTCCCTGCATGGCCAAGTCCGGACGCGCCTTGGGCCCGGGGGCTACTGTCGGTGTTCTGGGAACGGGGGTCCCCAGACTTGCCTGCCTGCGGCCCACGGCGTGGCTCAAAGGGGGCCCAGTGCGGCCCATCTTCATCAAAACAAACCCAAGACCCTCGCGAGGGGCCAAGCCTCGCGGGGCGGATGACACGGAGCTTCCTCAGGCACGGCCTCATCAAGCTGGCTCGCGAGGAGGCGGAGAGATCAAGGCGGGGTACCTCACGAGGTGCCCGTGACACAAGCCATCACGACCAAAGGCGCCAGGCGGGCGCCAGCCGCGCAGTGTCCTCCTTTCCTCTTTGGTGCAAAGGGAGCAAGAGCAGGCGAGAGCATCAAGCAAAGGCACCCGTTTCGGTGCAACGAGACCAAGACCAGTCCAACAGCAGGGAGGAAGTCATTGTGGAGCCCAAGCCAGCGTCACCACCAGAGCCTTTGGCAGGCGACGACCAACTTTAGTCAGGATAAGTGTACCAGATGTTCCCCTTCAAAATGGCCAATTGTTGGCGCCCTTCCCGCTCAATATTTGGGAAGAGGCCCAGGGCCTTTGCCTATAAATAGGACTAGCCACCCACAGGGTAGGGGAGATCGGAGAGAGGAGAGAGGAGATCGGATCGAAATCAGAGAGAGAATCGAGAAGAGAGAGAGGGGGGGTGACTGAACTCCTCCTAGCAGTTCATCCCCCCAGCCAAGAACAGACCCTCGCGAGGCTGTTCTTCCTTGTATTGCTCATCATCATCAGCCCAAGAGGCAATCCACCACACCACACACTGGAGTTGGGTATTACACCACAACGGTGGCCCAAACTAGTATAAACCCTGTGTCTCTTTTGCTGTTCTTTCCATAGCTTAGATCTTAGCGAGGCGGAGGGGTGCAGGTAGGTAGAAGGCGAAATCTCCGCGCGCACCCCAGTTTTCGAACCTCAAGGGTCTGCCGGAACCAGAAATCCGACACAATGGTTACCATGCGTGCATGCTACGGGACTTGCAAACCTCAACACAAGTATTTCTCAAATTCACAATTACCCACTGGCATGACTCTAATATCACCATCTTTATATTGCAAAACTATTGCAAGGAATCAAACATATCAAATTCAGTGATCTACAAGTTTCACGTAGGATTTTATGACTAACCATGTGAATGACCAATTCCTGTCATCTCTCTAAATAGATATAAGTGAAGCAAGAGAGTTTAATTCTTTCTACAAAAGATATGCCCACACTCTAACAAATATAAGTGAAGAAAAAGAGCATTATACAAATGGCGGTTTTCTATGTGAAGAGAAATAGGCAATCCAAACTTCAAATGATATAAGTGAAGCACATGAAGCATTCTATAAAGCCATACTCAAAAGATATAAGTGAAGTGCAATGAACATTCTATAAATCAACCATGGAATATCTCATACCAGCATGGTGCATCAAAGAAAAGTGAAAACTAAATGCAAAAGACGCTCCAAGATTTGCACATATCACATGAACGAAACGAAGATGAAAACATATTGATACTTGTTGAAGAAAGATGGGATGCCTTCCGGGGCATCCCCAAGCTTAGACGCTTGAGTCTTCTTAAATATTTACTTGGGGTGCCTTGGGCATCCCCAAGATTGATATCTTGCCTCTCCTCCTTCTCCTCATATCGAGACCTCCTCGATCTTTCATCACTTCATCCACACAAAACTCAACAGAAAGCTCGGTAAGATCTGTTAGTATAAGAAAGCAAATCACTACTCTAAGTACTATTGCAAACCAATTCATATTTTGTTTTTGCATTGTAGCTACTGTAATATAACTTTTCCATGGCTTAATCCATTGATAGAAATCGATAGTTTCATCAAAACAAGCAAACTATGCATTAAAAATAGAATCTGTTTTAAACAGGGCAGTCTGTAATAATCTGAACATTCACCATACTTTTGGTACTCCAAAACTTCTGAAACAATTAGGAAAAATAAACAATTTGTATATAAAGACAGTGCAAAAAGTTTCAGAACCGTTTGACGTTCTAGTAAAAAATGTAAAATCTAGAAATATCTCCATTGTTGATTCCCACGCCCGCCATGAGTCAGCCTCCTACTCCCTCGCCTAGGGACTCCTCGAGTATAGAGACGACCCACGGGACGTTGCAGACGAGTCCCATCACGTCTTCACCTCTTCCCGTGCACCACCAACCTGCTCCACCTCCACCAGAGCAAGACATGGCAAACTTTCCCCTAGATCCTCTCGAGTTCCTTCCGCCGCGGTTTGAGATCATCGATGGAGGAACAACCCGCGTGCCTCGGACCTTGTTTGTTTGAGTTTCGATCTCCTGCATCTAGGCATGCCATTATAAATCATCCTCCCTATGATCTTGGCAATGGACACTTTGTTCGGTTCGTTCCTCATGATCAAGGCATCAATCACAGAGCTATTCAGGGTTTTCGTAGGGGCTGGATTATGATGTTAGGTGTTCCTTTGGATTACCGCACCACACAACATATTTCTGAGGCAGTTAGCACTTTTGGTCACTTTCATATCTGGCATCAAGATGATCCGCGGCTAGTCAGGACTCTGGTTTATGTTTCTTTCCCAAGCCCTCGGCAAGTGCCTAGAGATGTAGTCTATCATGAGTATGCAGACTTTGGAGCTACATGTATTTCTTGGACTGCACCTATCTATGTTCTCTCTGCAGAATTTGCTGACATTATGCCAGCTGATGAAGATCTGATGCCTTTTAATGGAAACCCTCATCCACTGCCCGGCAACATGCCTTTTGATGATGTTAATTTTGTCATGCATGAGTTTCCTGAGCTGGGTTGGAATGAGGCCCCTCACACTCACAATGATGATCCACATCATCATAACCAGCATGACAATGTCATTATTGAGGAGATTCATGAGGATGAAGCACAACCTGCTTCTCAAGAGTCAGTGGTCTTGGAGAACTCAGGGCCTGTTGATTCTGCTGAGGGATCCGTCAATGATCAGCAAGGGATTGTGGCAGCTTATGTACCTCCTCTGATCCAGCCTCCTGTTGTTATTGGTCAAGTGTTGACAGTTTTCAGACCTGAGCTTCCTCCGGTGATGCAATGGACTAGATCTTTTCAGCGTATGATGCTAGTCTTTGATATAATGCATATTCCTCGAGGGTTGGAGTTCTTCAGTCCTTTTAAACTAGTTTTACTGTCTAAACGCTCTTGGGAAGTATCTTTCTCTTACTCTGCTATGAAGAACAAGCTGGTTTTTCATCCTTCACCTGATCGTCGGACTGTGACTGTTCCAAGGAAGCCTCCTGTTGCTCGTACTCTTTGTTTTGACACTGTTGATGAGGACTGTGCCATGGATGATCCAGCTTTGTCTGCTGTTGAGATGTCTGCTTTCAACTTATTTGCTGCTCCGAGTGAGCGTTCGGCTCGCGCTCGTAAACCAAAGCCTGTGATAGTTGAGTCTGAGGTCAGGTGCAGTGCCAGGCTCTCTGCCTTACGTGATGGCTTCATGCATTCTTCTCCGGCCAAGTCCGCCCCTCTGAAGAAACCTGCAGCAAAGCCTCAGAAGAAGGGCAACGTTACAGTGGATGGTCAACTGCCGCGGGCTCCTCCTCAAGATGCAGATGAAGTTGCTGTCCCGCCGCCCACGCCAATCAATGTGCTGCAGCAGGTTGGCCTTCGCCTCGGCATTGGACCTGAGAAGCTCACTAAGGAGAAGCTTGAGGCTTCTTCTTGCAAGACTCCTCCTGCCTCTTCTAGTTCTAATGATAGATAATATTTTCAAATGGTGGCGTTTATGGTTAACCCTTGTGAAAACCATCTATCTGCTCTTATTTTTTAGGCTTTATCTGAACTTTTATGCTATCTCTTGGCTGAACTGGTACTGTCATTATGTGGCAGTCTTTTGCTGTTACTTTATTTATGGTCTGTAATGAATCAGTATGATGTTAGAGATTGGAAAGTACTTTGTTGGAATGTGCCAGGTCTGAATTCGGATGACAGAAAGCGGGCAGTTTGTCAGAAAATCGATGAAAGTGCTTGTTCCATTGCTTGCCTCCAAGAAACAAAATGTGAGATCACTGATCAGCATTTCATTCGCAAGTGTTGTCCACGACGTTTTGATCAGTTTATCCATGTGCCATCGTTCGGAGCTTCGGGTGGGTTGTTGGTAGTATGGAATACTGCTTTGTTTGCTGGTAAACTGATTGAGTCCAATAGCTTTGGTATTGTGGCGGAGTTCACTTCTGTTCATAACTCCCAAACCTGGACTCTGGTCACAGTCTATGGACCCTGTCAAAACCCAGCTAGGGATAATTTTATTAATTGGTTGCATGATATAATTATTCCTGATGATGCTAACTGGCTGTTACTGGGCGATTTCAATTTCATGCGCACGATGGACAATAGGAACAAACCAGGTGGTGATATTAATGACATGTTTATTTTTAATGAGGTTATTGGGCACCTGGGCTTAATTGAGTTACCTCTCAAGGGCAGAAAGTATACATGGACAAATATGCAAACTGCTCCTTTGCTTGAACAGATCGATTGGTTCTTTACAACTCCCTCATGGACATGTTCTTATCCTAACACTTTGGTTCTACCTCTAGCCAGAACTGCTTCAGATCATGTGCCCTGTGTGGTGTAAATCAAAACCTCTATTCCCAAGGCCAAAGTTTTTAGATTTGAAAATTACTGGACTAATTTGCCTGGTTTTCTTGATTGTGTCAGTGAATCTTGGAGTAGGCTAGTCCATAAGAGATCTTCTGCTGCTGTAATATCTGCAAAATTTAAAGCTCTCAGGCAGGCACTCAAACAGTGGCACATTAGTCTTTCTTTAGTTAAGGATCTAATCTCCAACTGCAATAAAGTAATACTTTGTCTGGATGGTCTAGAGGAGTTGATCCCTTTGTCTGGGCCTGAGGAAAATTTCAGGAAAATTGTAAAGTTACATTTGGAGGAAACTCTAAGATTGCAATATATCTACTTGAAGCAGAGATGTACTATTAGAAACATTAAAGTGGGAGAGGAAAATACCAAATTTTTCCATGCCATGACCACTGAGAGATACAGGAATAACTCTATTTCTAGTATAACTTCTGATGATGGGCAAGTGACCTCTGATCATGCATCAATTGCTGGACTATTTTTGCAGGAGTTCAAGCAGAGGATGGGATGCACCAATAATACAAAAATGGGTTTTGATATGCCAAATATTATCAAGAAGGTTCAGGGACTTGATGAATTGACCAAGCCCTTTTCTGAGCAGGAAATTGATTGTGTTATTAAGGAGATGCCTCCTGATAGAGCTCCTGGGCCAGATGGTTTCACTGG
The DNA here is from genome assembly GCF_003073215.2 of Triticum urartu. Lineage (NCBI taxonomy): Eukaryota > Viridiplantae > Streptophyta > Magnoliopsida > Poales > Poaceae > Triticum > Triticum urartu. Next base: position 253,518,733 of record NC_053024.1, read on the forward strand.
CCTTTTTCTTAAGAAGTGTTGGCACATAATTAAAGATGACTTTCATAAATTGGTCAAGGAGTTTTCTAAGGGACACCTTGATTTGGAGTGTATCAACAGTTCTCTCATAACCTTGATTCCAAAAAAGCTTTCACCTGAGGGTTTGAATGACTACAGGCCAATCTCTTTGACAAATACCTGTTTGAAATTCCTCAATAAACTTCTGGCAAACAAGTTGCAGAAAGTTATTCTTTTCTGTATTCATAAAAATCAATATGGATTCATTAAATCCAGGTCTATTCAGGATTGTCTAGCTTGGTGTTTTGAGTACATCCACCAGTGTAAAGCTTCAAAGAGACCAATAGTCTTGCTGAAATTGGATTTTACTAAGGCCTTTGACACTATTGAGCATGATGCCATTCTTAGAATCTTAAGATAGAAGGGTTTTAATGACAAATGGATTTCCTGGATGCAATCTATTTTGTCTTCTCGCTCTTCTTCTGTGCTTCTTAATGGTGTTCCTGGCAACCATTTTAAATGTAAGAGGGGAGTTAGGCAAGGAGACCCAATGTCACCTCTTCTTTTTGTCCTTGCTGCTGACCTGCTTCAGTCTGTTGTGAATGACATGTGCAGTAAAGGAATTTTGACTCTGTCAATCCCTTCTAACAGCCAGGATTTTCCCATAGTCCAGTATGCTGATGATACACTAATTGTGTTGCTTGCTATTGATCACCAACTGCTTGCTCTTAAAGACATGCTTGATGTTTTTGCTGCCACAACAAGATTATCTGTGAATTTTGCTAAGTCCCTTATGGTGCCTATGAACATGTCATCTGATGAACCTAACAGGTTGGCCTCAGTTCTTGGATGCAGTGTAGGAGCCATGCCTTTTACCTACTTGGGTCTGCCCATGGGGACTACAAGGCCCTCAATCCAAGACCTCATGCCTCTTGTGCATAGGATTGAAAGAAGATTGTCTGCCACTTCATGCTTTCTGAACCAAGGTAGTAGGTTGCAGTTGCTCCAGTCTCTTTTAACATCAATGCCCATATATTTCCTGTGCACACTTGTCATCCCACCTGGAATTCTGAAACAAATTGAAAGGATCCAGAGACAATGCCTATGGAGAGGGAACTCTGATACCCCAAGACAATCCCTGGCTGCTTGGGACTTGGTATGCTTACCAAAAAACAAAGGGGGTCTTGGTGTGCTCAACCTCAGGGTGCAGAATGAGGCCTTGCTTATGAAGTTCTTGCACAAGTTTTATAATCATCATGACATCCCCTGGGTTGGTCTTATCTAGAATGCCTACTATGCCAACTCTGTCCCTCATACTACCACACTCTGTGGATCCTTTTGGTGGCATGATGTGTTTAAATTGGCTAATAAATATTGTCAGGCTAATCCAAGGTTGGGAGATGGCAGGTCTATTCTCTTTTGGACTGACAGATGGGTGGTTGAGCTTAAGGGTTCCTGTCTCAGTGAAAAATTTCCCAGGCTCTTCTCCTTTGTTATTGATGAGCAGCTTTGAGTGTCTGATGTGCTTTCCCAGGAATTTTTGTCAAATTTGCATCTGCCCCTCTCTAAACAAGCCTATGATGAGCTTGAATGTCTTCAAAAGTTGACAAATGCTTATTCTTGCTCTACAAATCATGACACATGAATTTGGCCTTTCCATAAGGGCTGTTTCAGACCTAAATCCTTTTATGCGTATGAGCATCAACATATTGTTGTAGATCCAATCTTCCAATGGATTTGGAAATCTTCATGTACCTTGAAAATCAAAATGTTTGGATGGCTACTGCTGAGGGATCGGTTAAACACCAGAGACATGCTACTGAGGAGGCATTGGCATGTGGAAGATCATACATGTGTCCTATGTCCATATCTCATCCATGAAGATTGTGCACATTTGTTCTTCTCTTGTAATTTTAGTATTAGAGTCTGGAACTACTTGCAGATTCTCTGGTATCCCCATCCTGGGATGACAACCTACAACATGGCTGTAAAGGCTAGGAAGGATTTTGGGCATACTTTCTTCACTGAAGTGGTCTTTACAGCAGCTTGGAACATTTGGATCTTGAGGAATGGCAAGGTTTTCAGGAATGAGACACCTTCTTTCAGAGCTTGGAGGCATAACTTTATCCATGACATAACCCTTCTTTCTCATAGGATAAAATGTAAATACAAGGATAGCCTTCTAAGTTGGATATCTAACCTCCCTTAGTTAGTGTTTTTACCCTGCTTGGGTTGTAAGTTTGTAAGTATTACTGTCTTCCTCTTTTCTTTTCTTGTTTGGACTTGTAACAGGACTTTGTTACTTTGTTGTTTTCAATAAAGATCTGTGAGGCTGTTGCCTTGCAGTAAATATTTCAAAAAAAATGTAAAATCGCGCACTACAGCCAAAGTTTCTGTTTAGCACCGCACAAACCAACAAGCAATGTAAACATCCTGAAGGCAAATCTTGGCACATTATTTTTGTTTTTAAACTTTGTAAAAGAACACAACAGAAATAAATGACTCTAAAACTTCCGGGTTGTCTCCCTGGCAGCGCTTTCTTTAAAGCCATTAAGTTAGGCATATAGTGCTCAAGTAATGGATCCACCCGGATCCCAAGGTATATCAAAGCCAATGTTAATTAACAATGATTTGTGATTTAGTAGCGAGCACATAGTAAGATATGTCTAACTCTCTTCCTATGCATCGGCATGTCATAAAAGAACAATTCATGCACACATAGTAAAGGCCAATGCATAGTATAAACAGTTTCTTGCAATTTTATCATATTGGATACATGGAGAGGAAGAGATGTAGTTCCTCTCTCATAATAATTGCAAGTAGGAGCAGCAAGCACATGCATATTATATCTATCTAAATCATCATGTGTAGTAGTAAAAGCAACCCATCAATATAATCCTTAATAAGGGCAAACTTCTCTGATATAGTGTAGTCGAGAGAATTCAAAAAGATAATAGGACTATCATGCGTGGGTGCAATAGCAACAATTTCATGTTTAACATAAGGAACTATAGCAAGTTCATCTGCATAAGCATAATTCATATTGGCATCTTGGCCACAAGCATAGCAAGCATCATCAAAAAGGGATATTTCAAAAGAATCAACGGAATTATAACAATCATCATAGCATTCATCCTTCGGTAAATTTGAAGGGAAATTAAACAATCTATGGGATAAAGAGTTACTCTCATTAGATGGTGGGAACGGGTGATCAATCCGCTCTTCCTCCTTTTGTTCTTCGCTCTCCTCCTCGTCTTTTTCATCCAGTGAGCTCACAATGTCATTAATTTCTTCTTCCATAGACTCCTGCAAAATATTGGTCTCTTCTTGGACAGTGGAGGAGTCCTCAATATATGGTTTAATATAAGGATTAGAAGCATAATTATCATAGCAATATTTAAGTATGGCCAAATTTTCAGATTTGTAGAGAGTAGTATCACACTCTTCAATAAAAGAAGCAATTTCACAAGTACCCCTAAAAGCAACAAATTCTTCAATTTGTTGAACATCATAGTAATTATAAAAACCCTTAGTATACAAAGATACGATTCCATTATCAGTAAACCCACATTGGTAAGGAAGGTGTTTCTTAGGGTCTTTAGAACAACAAGTACAATCATATATTTCACATAAATTCCAAGCATAGCACTGCAAATGATGAATATGATCCAGTAAAAGTTTCCCTTTTTCAGATATGTGGTGCCGCACATAACAAGCATGGTCATCTAAAGATTTGCCCTCAACTAAGATAGTTGGGGTTTCAGCCCGAGCACATAGGGATCGAAGATGATCCAAGTAAAAAGCTTCAGTAGTGTGATAGATTTTGAGTGGTTCTTCAACCATTGGTTCAGTAGGTACCACTAATTTTTTTGGTATTTTGCATTTCCAACCCATAACTAAAGATAGAAAACAAGAGCACAAAATAAAAACTACTTAGTGATAAAGCAAACAAGCACACACGAGAATATTCACCCCACGCTATAACTCCCCGGCAACGGTGCCAGAAAAAGGTCTTGATAACCCACAAGTATTGGGGATCAATTGTAGCATCTTTCGATAAGTAAGAGTGTCGAACCCAACGAGGAGCTAAAGGTAGAACAAATATTCCCTCAAGTTCTATTGACCACCGATACAACTCTACGCACGCTTAACGTTCGCTTTACCTAGAACAAGTATGAAACTAGAAGTACTTTGTAGGTGTGACGGGATAAGTTTGCAAGAATATAAAGAGCACGTAAATAAAAACTAGGGGCTGTTTTAGGTAAAGAAGCAATAAAGTTTGTATAGCGAGTGTGGAAAAGTGGTGGTAGGAGTTGCGAAATTGTCCCTAAGCAATTGACTACTTTACTAGACCGATAGCAAGTTTTATATGGGAAAGGCCACTGCTAGCATGTCATCCCTGACTTGGAATTCTATGCACTTATGATTGGAACTATTAGAAAGCATCCGCAACTAATAACGTTCATTAAGGTAAAACCCAACCATAGCATTAAGATATATTGGTCCCCCTTCAATCCCGTATACATCAACTTCTATGCTAGGTTGAAGCTTCTGTCACTCTTGCCCTCCAATACATAGTCCTATCAATATACAACTAACCCTATGGTGTGATCCACGCGCGCGCTCATATGATGGGCACAAAAGGACAGCAACATAACCACAAGCAAATTAAACCAATCATTGCAATTCGCCAATTACCGATAGGACAACGAAAATCTACTAAGACATCATAGGATGGCAACACATCATTGGATAATAATATGAAGCATAAAGCACCATGTTCATGTAGAGGGTATAGCGGGCTGCGGGAGAGTGGACCGCTGTCGATAGATGGGGGAAGGTGATGAAGATGACGAAGGTGTTGATGTTGATCGCCGTCACACGATGATGGCCCCGGTGGCGTCCGGCGCTACCGGGAGAGAGCCCCCATTCTTATTATTCTTCCATGAACTTCTCCCTAGATGGGAGAAGGGTTTACCCCCTGGTCCATGGCTTCCATGGCGGCAGACGGGCGAGAGCCCCTCCGAGATTGGATTTGTCTCTCTGTCTCTCTCTGTTTCTACGCTCTAGATTCTGGCCTTTCACCGTTTCTTATATTCCCGGAGATCCGTAAATCCGATTGGGCTGAAATTTTAACATGCTTTGTATCCGGATATTGGCTTTCTTGCGGCAAATAAGGGCACCAACCACCTTACAGGGTGGCCACGGGGGTCAGGAGCGCGCCCACCCCCTGGGGCACGCCCCCTGCCTCGTGGCATGCTCGGGCATCAATTCTTCTTCCCAAAAATCACATATATTCCAAAAAAATCTCCGTAAGTTTTTATCCCGTTTGGACTCCGTTTGATATGGATTTTCGGTGAAACAAAAAACATGCAACAAACAGGAATTGGCATTGGGCAGTGGATCGATATGTTAGTCCCAAATAGTACAAAAAGCTGCCAAAAGTATATGAAAGTTGTATAATATTGGCATGGAACAATCAAAAATTATAGGTACGACGGAGACATATCATGCTGATACATATCCATCGTATCTACTTTTCCAAACACTTTTGACCTTGTTTTGGACTCTAACTTGCATGATTTGAATGGAAATAATCGGCACCACTCCCCGGTGATGACCATAGTTTGAGGAGTTCATGTATTCACTAAGTGTTAATGTTTTGGTCCGGTACTCTATTAAAAGGAGGCCTTAATATCCCTTAGTTTTCAATAGGACCCTGCTGCCATGGGAGGGTAGGACAAAATATGTCATGCAGGTTCTTTTCCATAAGCACGTATTACTATATTCAGAATACATGCCTACATTATATTGATGAACTGGAGCTAGTTCTGTGTCACCCTATGTTATAACTGTTGCATGAGGAATCGCATCCGACATAATTATCCATCACTGATCCATTGCCTACGAGCTTTTCACATATTGATCTTTGCTTAGTTACTTTTCTGTTGCCACTGTTACAATCACTACAAAAAATACTACTGTTACTTTTGCCACCGTTACCGCTACTTCCATATTACTTTGCTGCAGATATTAAGACTTTCAAGTGCGGTTGAATTGACAACTTAACTGTTAATACTTGAGAATATTCTTTGGCTCCCCTTGTGTCTAATCAATAAATTTGGGTTGAATACTCTACCCTCAAAAACTATTGTGATCCCCTATACTTGTGGGTTATCAAGACTACTTTCTGGCACCGTTGCCGGGGAGCATAGCTCTAATTTTGAGTCACTTGGGATTTATATCTGTTGATCACTATGAGGAACTTGAAAGATGAAAGAACCAAGATTTTTCCCTCAACTACGAGGGGAGGTAAGGAACTGCCATCTAGCTCTGCACTTGATTCACCTTCTGTTTTGAGTAAACTTACGACTCCTACTCCTGCTATTCATTCTAGTATGTCGCATGTTGTTGATGATGCCACTTCTGCTATGCATGATACTTGTGATGAAACTACTTCTATGCTTGGTAATACTGTGCCATTAGGTGAAATTCTTGATGAAAAACTTGCTAGGGTTAGAGAGAATGAAATTATTGAAACTGATAATATTGATGAAAGTGATGATGAAGATTCTCCCCCTGGATATGAATTGCTTGTTGTGCCTAATGGTTATGTTACAGATGAAGAAACTGCTAGAGACTTTTTAGCTTGCAATGATAGATATGATCTTAAGAAACTGTTAGCTAAGCTGAAAGAAAAGTCTTTGAATGCTAGAATGAAATATTACCCTGCTTTTGCTACTTCACCTATCTGTATTTCTGATAAGGATTATGATTTCTCTGTCGACCCTGAGCTAATTACTTTGGTTGAATCTGATACTTTTTATGGCTATGAATCTAAAACTGTTGTGGCACATCTTACTAAATTAAATGATATAGCCACCCTATTCACTAATGATGAGAAAACTCGCTATTACTTTATCCTTAAGTTATTTCCGTTCTCATTAAAGGGTGATGCTAAAATATGGTTTAATTATCTTGATCCTCGTTGTGTGCGTAGTCCCCAGGATATGATTTATTACTTCTCTGCTAATTATTTCCCCGCTCATAAGTAACAAGCCGCCTTAAGGGAATATATAATTTTGTGCAAATTGAAGAAGGGAGTCTCCCACAAGCTTGGGGTAGGCTTCTCCGATTACTTAATGCTTTGCCTGATCATCCTCTCAAGGAAAATGAAATACTTGATATCTTTTATAATGGACTAACTGATATTTCCAGAGACCACCTGGATAGTTGTGCTGGTTGTGTTTTCAGGGAAAGAACTGTTGATCAAGCTGAATTGCTATTGAAAATGATTGGACACTTCCTGAACCAACTCCTAAGCCAACTCCGAAGAAAAGGGGTATTCTATTTCTCAGTCCTGAAGATATGCAAGAGGCATAGAAATCTATGAAAGAAAAGGGTATTAAAGCTGAAGATGTTAAGAATTTACCACCTATTGAAGAAATGCATGGTCTTGATAACCCGACACAGGTAGTAAAGGTAAATTCTCTCTATAGATTTGATAAGGGTGAAATCCCATCTACTAAGTTTGCTAGCCAATGTTTGGATGAGTTTGATAATTTTATTGTTAAACAAGAGAACTTCAATGCTTATGTTAGTGGACAATTGAAACGTAATGCTTATATGATTGAACAGTTGAGTGATTATATGTATAGAGTCAAAGGTGAACTTAAACTTATTAGTAAACATGCTTCTATGGTTACCACTCAAGTAGAACAAGTACTTAAGGCTCAAAATGATTTGCTCAAGGAATTAGATAATAAGAAAAATGATAATGTTGTTAGAGTTGTCACTAGAGGCGGTAAAATGACTCAGGAACCTTTATATCCTGAGGGCCACCCTAAGAGAATTGAGCAAGATTCTCAGAGAACTAATGTTGATGCACCTAGTTCTTCTAAGAAGAAGAAAAAGAAAAATGATAGGACTTTGCATGCTTCTAGTGAACCTATTGTTGACACACCTGAGAATTCCAATGATATTTATATTTTTGATGCCGAAACACAATCTGGTAATGAACATGAACCTAGTGATAATGTTGATGATGATATTCATGTTGATGCTCAACCTAGCAATGACAATGATGTAGAGATTGAACCTGCTGTTGATCTTGATAACCCACAATCGAAGAATCAATGTTATGATAAGAGAGACTTCGTTGCTAGGAAGCACGGTAAAGAAAGAGAACCATGGGTTCAGAAACCCATGCCTTTTCCTCCTAAACCATCCAAGAAAAAGCATGATGAGGATTTTGAGCGCTTTGCTGAAATGATTAGACCTATCTTTTTGCGTATGCGTTTGACTGATATGCTTAAAATGAATCATTATGCTAAGTACATGAAAGATATTGTCACAAATAAAATAAAGATACCGGAAGCTGAAATTTCCACCATGCTTGCTAATTATACTTTTAAAGGTGGAATACCAAAGAAACTAGGAGATCCAGGAGTACCAACTATACCATGTTCCATTAAAAGAAACTATGTTAAAACTGCTTTATGTGATCTTGGAGCCGATATTAGTGTTATGCCTCTCTCTTTATATCGTAGACTTGATTCGAATAAGTTGACACCTACTGAAATATCTTTGCAAATGGCCGATAAATCAACTGCTATACATGTCGGTATTTGTGAGGATGTGCCTGTGGTGGTTGCAAACATTACTATTTTAATGGACTTTGTTATTCTTGATATTCCCGAGGATGATAGTATGTCTATTATTCTTGGTAGACCCTTTTTGAATACTGCAGGGGCTGTTATTGATTGCATCAAAGGCAATGTCACTTTTCATGTTAATGGTAATGAGCATATGGTACACTTTCCGAGGAAACAACCTCAAGTCCACGGTATTAATTCTATTGGAAAAACTTCAACGATTACTATTGGAGGTTTTGAATTTCCTCTTCCTACTGTCAAGAAGAAATATGATATTCTTATTGTTGGGGACATGCATATCCCCGTCGAGGTAACCTAGTGTTATTCTAAAATTCTCCGGTTTCATGTTATTCGGAAAGAGTTTGTTAACAAGACATGATCAACCTTGTTAGTGGATTCCTTTTGATGAGCATGAGATGGATGAAGTTAGAAAGCACAACTCTCTGTACCCTCTTTTTACTTTATGTTATTTAGGTTAAATAAAGTAAAAATAGTATTATTTTTTGTCTATTTGAATTATCCTTGTAATAAAAATACCCCAAAAATAAAAGTTCTCCAAATGCCCTGAAAATTTTAGATGATTTTTTGTAGAATATTTAAGAATATTTGGCACTGAAAGCACACCTGGGGGCCACACCACCTGGCCACGAGGGTCCAGGGCGCGCCCACCCCTCTAGGGCACGCCCCCTGCCTCGTGGACCCCACGTGGGCCCCTCCACTTATTCTTGCACCCACACACTTCGTATTCCTCCAGAAAAAATCCTCCACCAGCTCAAACCCGAGTTCTAGCTCATCTTGTTGCTATTTTCGATCTCCTTGCTCAAAGCTCCATTCACAAAACTGCTTTGGGGGATTGTTCTTTGGTATGTGACTCCTCCAATGGTCCAATTAGTTTTTATTCTAGTGCTTTATTTATTGCAAATTTTTGCTTCTTAGGGGACCCTGTTCTTGAGCTTGCATGTGAAATTTATGTGGTCAAAAGTAGTTTTAATGCATGATTTGGCCTCTAGGAACTAGTAGGAGTAGTTGCTACCAATCTTGTTGAGTTTGGTTCACTTTTCTTTTTGAGTCACTAATAATTTCATAAATTTTTCAGAAAAAAATGATGAAGAGATTGTTGAGGGGCTCTTCGAGCCGAAGCTCGAAGGATAAGCAAAGTGAAGAGAATAAGGAGCCCAAATAAAATCTCCCTCGCACTGCGGAGGTTCGGCCGTGTGAATGGCCTTGTGATGAGTTCTTCAGAGCAGCCGGGATTTATGAAGACTTTTATTATTTGGCTGAGAATGCAGGCCTCATCGACTTCCTCCGCGACCAGCGTGAACAGTATCTCCTCCTCACTAATATTTTCGTACAAAATTTTCACTTTCATGCTAAGAAATCACCACCTTCGGTGGAATTTCACTTATATGATGAGGTTAAGGAGATGTCACTATATGATTTTTGTCGGGTCTGTAAGATACCCTTTGAGGGTAGGATAGAGGAACCACACCGTAATGATGTGGAAGGGTTTATTGATATGATTGTTGTAGGGAAAACGAGGAAAGTTTCTGATGCAAGAATTACTAGCATATATTTTCTTGTTCTATGTTACTTTGCAATATTTTCTAGTAGATGCTTAATTGGTCGTGGGAACAGTGGAAACCTCAATGCCCCTGATATTGTTATTTTTGCGCCATGCTTTGTTTCGTGATACAACTTTCAGTCTAGGCGCTATTGATGCTAAACGGTTAAATCTGAACCGTACAAAGGGCCCCATCTTTGGAGGCATCTTTGCTTCATGCCTTGCTGCACACTTTAGGATACCTATTAGGCATTATGAGAAAGAGGAAAATTTGATGCCCCCTATTTTTCTAGATTATAAGAGTATGGTAGCACATGATTTTATTGTTAAGGATAAAAAGAAGATGCCTAAGTATAGATTGATATTTGATAAAAACTACTATGAGATTATTACCTTGCCTGCGCCCTCTTTGTTTAACATATTTTCAGGCATGTACCTCATTTTGCCGGAGGCCATTCATGCCTACCGGAGCCTGACATCAGCTCCAGAGCCCGAGCCGGAGCCACCCCTTGATCCTTATCGCCAGTCAGTTTATCAGTGGGGTCCGGAGGAGATTGCCAACCAATGACACCCAGAGGACACTCCTCCATACACCGGAGAGGGAAGCTCTGAGCCATGGCCATAGACGAACTTAGGCCAAAAGCCTAAGCTTGGGGAGTACGTATTTCTCACTGACATTACGTTCATGTTCACACACTCATGCTAGTTGTCGGTGCTCATACTTTTTCATTTGTAATATCCATTCTAGCTTATTTTCTTTTCCAGCATTCTTCTTGTGTGTTTGAAAAACCTTAAGAAAAACAAAACAAAATTAGTTGTAGTTTTTAGCTTAGCTAGTTTACTTTCCATGCTTGTAGTAGTAGTAATTAAAAAGAAAACCCAAAAACATTTCTCGTTCTTCTTTTGCTTGTTGGGAGCTCTCCCGTGTAAATAGTTTCTTTTCTTTTCTTTGGGGGTCGAGAGGAGAAGACCATAATGAAAATGTTGAGTGGCTCTCATATGCATTAATGTTGACCTAACAATGAGCCCATATTACCTTGTCTTCTCCTTTGTATTGAATGCTTGTAGATTCCAGCTTAGTCCAATGCACATGCACTATTATTATTATCCACACCGTTCGGTTGTGCAAGTGAAAGGCAATAATGACGATATATGATGGACTGATTGAGATGAGAGAAGCTGGTATGAACTCGACCTATCTTGTTTTTGTAAATATGATTAGTTCATCATTCCTGATTCAGCCTATTATGAATGAAACATGTTTGCAATGAAAACTAGAGATTATAGTTGCTCATGTCATGCTTAATTAGCTAGGAGTTTATAATGGTTTACCTTGCGTGCCAACATGCTATTAAAATGGTTGTGATGTGGTATGATAGGGCGGTATCCTCCTTTGAATGATTCGAGTGGCTTGACTTGGCACATGTTCACACATGTAGTTGAAACAAAATCAACATAGCCTCCATGATATTTATGTTCATGGTGAATTATATCCTACTCATTCTTGCACTCAGTGTTGATTAATTTTAATGCGTGTTCATGACTGTTGTCGCTCTCTAGCTGGTCGCTTCCCAGTCTCTTTCTAACCTTCACTTGTACAAAGCGGGAATACTGCTTGTGCATCCACTTCCATAAACCCAAAAGTTATTCCATATGAGTCCACCATACCTTCCTATATGCGGTATCTACCTGCCGTTCCAAGTAAATTTGTATGTGCCAAACTCTAAACCTTCAAATGAAATTATGTTTTGTATGCTTGAATAGCTCATGTATCAACTAGGGCTGTCTATATCTTCCATGCTAGGCAGGTTATTCTCAAGAGGAGTGGACTCCGCTCCTCACTCACGAGAAAATGGCTGGTAACCGGGATGCCCAGTCCCATGCTTAATTAAAATAATTGCAAACAAAACTCCCCCAGGATTGTTTTTAGTTGGAGGCACCCGTTGTTTCGGACAAGCCATGGATTGATGTTTGTTGGTGGTAGGGGAAGTATAAACTTTACCATTCTGCTTGGGAACCGCCTATAATGTGTGTAGCATGGAAGATATCGAGATCTCTCGGTTTTTATGTTGACAATGAAAGTGTACCACTCAAAATATTGTTCATATCTATTTCCAAATCGAGCTCTGGCACCTCTACAAATCCATGCTTCCCTCTATGAAGGGCTTGTCTATTTATGTTTATGTTGAGTCATCATCCTCTTATTAAAAAGCACTAGTTGGAGAGCACCGCTGTCATTTGCATGTATTACTATTAGTTTACATTGAGTACGACTATGACTAGATCTCTTTTACCATGAATTAAAATGTTTAGTCAGTCCTTGAACTTCAAAGGTGCTCTGCATTTATGTTTTGCGGTCTCAGAAAGGGCTAGTGAGATACCATCTTGTTATATTATACTATGATTGTTATGAGAAAGTGTTGTCATCCGAGATTTACTATTATTGCTCGCTAGTTGATTATGCCATTGATATGAGTAAACATGAGACCTAAATGTTATTGTAAATATGGTTAGTTCATAATCTTTGCTGAAAACTTGAATGCTGGCTTTACATACTTACAACAACAAGATCAAACAGAGTTTGTAGAGGTTTTTTCTTTATCACTTTCAGTTTGTCAACTGAACTGCTTGAGGACAAGCAAAGGTTTAAGCTTGGGAGAGTTGATACGTCTTCATCGTATCTACTTTTCCAAACACTTTTGACCTTGTTTTGGACTCTAACTTGCACGATTTGAATGGAACTAACCCGGACTGACGCTATTTTCAGCAGAATTTCCATGGTGTTATTTTTGTGCAGAAATAAAAGTTCTCGGAATGACCTGAAACTTCACGGAGAATATTTTTGGAATATATAAAAAATACTAGCGAAAGAATCAATGTCAAGGGGCCCACACCCTTTCCACGAGGGTGGGGGCGCGTCCACCCCCCTGGGCGCACCCCCTGTCTTGTGGGCCCCCTGAAGCTCCACCGACCTCAACTCCAACTCTATATATTCACGTTCGGGAAGAAAAAAATCAGAGAGAAGGATTCATCGTGTTTTACTATACGGAGCCACCGCCAAGCCCTAATCTCTCTCGGGAGGGCTGATCTGGAGTCCGTTCGGGGCTCCGGAGAGGGGAATCTGTCGCCATCGTCATCATCAACCTTCCTCCATCACCAATTGCATGATGCTCACCGCCGTGCGTGAGTAATTCCATCGTAGGCTTACTGGACGGTGATGGGTTGGATGATATTTATCATGTAATTGAGTTAGTTTTGTTAGGGTTTGATCCCTAGTATCCATTATGTTCTGAGATTGATGTTGCTATGACTTTGCTATGCTTAATGCTTGTCACTAGGGCCCGGGTGCCATGATTTCAGATCTGAACCTATTATGTTTTCATGAATATATGTGAGTTCTTGATCCTATTTCGTAAGTCAATAGTCACCTACTATGTGTTATGATCCGATAACCCCGAAGTGACAATAATCGGGACCACTCCCGGTGATGACTCTAGTTTGAGGAGTTCATGTATTCACTAAGTGTTAATGCTTTGGTCCGGTGCTCTATTAAAAGGAGGCCTTAATATCCTTAGTTTCCAATAGGACCCCGCTACCATGGGAGGGTAGGACAAAAGATGTCGTGCAAGTTCCTTTCCATAAGCATGTATGACTATATTCGAAATACATGCCTACATTACATTGATGAACTGGAGCTAGTTCTGTGTCACCCTATGTTATAACTGTTACATGAGGAATCACATCCAACATAATTATCCATCACTGATCCAATGCCTACGAGCTTTTCATAGTTTGATCTTTGCTTAGTTACTTTACCGTTGCCACTGTTACAATCACTACAAAACCAATATTGTTACCTTTGCCACCGTTACCATTACTTCCATACTACTTTGCTACTAAATGCTTTGCTGCAGATATTAAGTCTTTCAGGTGCGGTTGAATTGACAACTCAACTGTTAATACTTGAGAATATTCTTTGGCTCCCCTTGTGCCGAATCAATAAATTTGGGTTGAATACTCTACCCTCGAAAACTGTTGCGATCCCCTATACTTGTGGGTTATCGCACGCGGCTGAGGTCGAGACCCTCAAGAGCGCCCTTTCCCAAGACAAGGAGGAGGCGAGAGCGAGCAAAGCAGCCGCTGATAAAGCGGCTGCAGATTTAAAAACTGAACAGGTCGCCCGCCGCCAGCATGAGGAGAGGGTGGCCGAAGTGGAGCGGGAGCTGTAGGACGCCATCAGCAAATGCGAGACTTTGGAGGAGAAGACTTTGGTCCAAGCGGCTGAACTCGCCAAAGCCCTCCATGAGGCCTAGGAGGCACGGACCGAGTCCCGGGCGGCTCGGGAGGAGATCCGGCAGGCCGAATAGATAGCGGCTGGTAAGCCATTTCTTTTGCAGAGTATATTTGGCAGTCAAAGATATGCCTTGCTCACTCGACTATGGAGTTCTCCAAACGCCTTTCCGGATCTTCCGAAGAGTGTTGCCGACGCCGCCCAGTTCTTCTGGGCCCAGGAGGGGAACATAACGGAGAAGCTCTTCTGGTCACAGCTCCTAGCGGCGGAACGTCCGGCGCTACTGAACAACCAGATGATGCAGTTAACGGAGCTGCATAGGATGTCCGGCTTGGCCATGAAGGACGTCATAGTCCAGCTATGGCCAACCAAACCCATTCCTAGAAGCTACTTTAGCCTGGTTAAGCGACTCGCTGACGCATTGCCCCGAGTCGAAGCTGTAAAGTGCTCGGCGTGCATAGAGGGTGCGCGGATGGCCTTTGCCCGTGTCAAGATGCACTGGGCGAAGATGAAGGCCACCGTCATGGCGACCGAGGGCCCACCCGAAGGCAAGGACCACCGCAAGCCAGAGCGATATTTTGACGATGTCCTGAAGGGTGCCCGAATAGTAGAGGGCCAATGCTCAAAGGATATCATGTTTAAGTGAATGTATCCGGGTTGTCCAGACTTTCTTTTATGAACCAAGCCTTTGTAATATATTTATGCCTTTATCTAAAATCATTTTTCTCCTGTGCGGCCATTCTAATTCTAAAAGTTTGCTAGTCGTTGGCTTCAGCCCCCATGTAGATACTACGGGGGTGTTCGGGGTAGCGCACGATCACACTTGACCCAACGTCTTTGTCCGTAAAGGAGGTGTCTGCGCAGAGAACTAGGCAATCGGACTATGCGGCTTTATCACTTTCACTTAGCCATAGGATTTTGATGGTGATACTAAGTACTAGCCCCTGGTGCGTATCCGGCTATCCGAACTGGGATGCCTTAGGCGCGTGACTGGACCAAGGCCAGTCCTTCGTATAATACGGAAGAAATCGCAATAGATTTATAGCAAGTCGCCGAATCGCCGACCAGCTCTCGCCGTATCATGACAGTGGGATTTCGACTTTCTCTAATGAGGTGTTTGACCAGACAAACCAGAAACAGAATCGCAGTAGTTCTCCCTTTACTACCCTAGCCGAACAAGCGGAACGTAAGGTAGTAATCACAGGAGCCGAGCAACCCAACTATTGACTAAAGACATGATTCGGAGCTGATGCACATAATGCAATATTTGGGACGCCGAAGTATACTCTAGAAGTGTTCGGACTTTTTGGAAATATGTGTGGCCGAATAGAACCCCTCGCATTTAAGCCGTAACAAAGTATATATGGCAATATGATGACAAAGAAGGAATATAGATTTTATAAAATAAACCAATACAGAACAGGGGTTGGTGAAAAACTGTTTCCATTATGATCTGATTGATACGTCAAAACATGCTATTACAGATAATGCCATAAAGATCAAGGCTATTTTACATGTCGAGAGTTTGTACACAAGGGGAAGCTGTATACAGGGCCGAAAAAAGAAAAGGTATTCTTGAAGATTCCCTTGACACCCTACCGCACGTCTACGCCGCTATTGCCTTGGTGTCGAATCCTTTGAGAGGAAAAATCGACAACCGTATGTATAGAAGGGGCCTGTGAAGGAGCCCTTGTGTGACCTCAGGCAATGAGGTTTTAACGAACCTGTAATAGGAGGGGGGAAAGGAAGAAAAAGGAAGGGGTTGAGGTCAAAATAGGGTTAAGTCGTGCTATAGACCCTGCCCGCATTGTGCCTCTGTCTTGCCCAAGGTATTTTAAGTGTGTAGTTATGCACACGCGGTACATATGTCGCGGTTTAGATGGGGCAAGTGACAGAGGAGGAGAGGTGTTGGCGAGGGGAGGGGCTGCGCCTTGGATGTGGTGTGCATCCCTCCCCACGCCCCTCTATATATAGGGGAAGGAGGAAGGGGGCCGGCCCCCTCTAGATGAGATCTAGAGGGGGGGCGGCGGCCAAGGGGAGGGGGCTTGCCCCCCAAGCAAGGGGGGCGCCCCCTTTAGGGTTTCCCCCCCCCCCCCCAACCCTAAGTGCATGGGCCCAAGGGGGATGCGCCCAGCCCATGTAGGGCTGGTTCCTTTCCTCTACAGCCCATTAGGCCCTCCGAGAGAGGTGGCCCCTCCTGGTGGACCCACGGAACCACTCTGGTGGCCCCGGTACAATATCGATATGCCCCCGAACCTTTCCGGTGACTGTATGACAACTTCCTACATATAAATCTTCACCTCCGGACCATTCTGGAACTCCTTGTGACGTCCGGGATCTCATCCGGGACTACGAACAACATTCGGTAATCACATACAAGTCTTCCTAATAACCCTAGCGTCATCGAACCTTAAGTGTGTAGACCCTACGGGTTCAGGAACCATGCAGACATGACCGAGACAACTCTCCGGCCAATAACCAATAGCGGGATCTGGATACCCATGTTGGCTCCCACATGTTCCACGATGATCTCATCGGATGAACCACGATGTCGAGGATTCAAGCAATCCCGTATACAATTCCCTTTGTCAATCGGTATGTTACTTGCCCGAGATTCGATCGTCGGTATGCCAATACCTCATTCAATCTCGTTACCGGCAAGTAACTTTACTCGTTCCCTAATGCATGATCCCGTGACCAACTACTTAGTCACACTGAGCTCATTATGATGATGCATTACCGAGTGGGCCCAGAGATACCTCTCCGTCATACGGAGTGACAAATCCTAGTCTCGATTCATGCCAACCCAACAGACACTTTCAGAGATACCTGTAGTGCACCTTTATAGCCACCCAGTTACGTTGTGACGTTTGGTACACCCAAAGTATTCCTACGGTATGTGGGAGTTGCACAATCTCATGGTCTAAGGAAATGATACTTGACACTTAGAAAAGCTCTAGCAGACGAACTACACGATCTTGTGCTATGCTTAGTATTGGGTCTTGTCCATCACATCATTCTCCTAATGATGTGATCCCGTTATCAATCACATCCAATATCCATGGTCAGGAAACCGTAACCATCTATTGATCAACGAGCTAGTCAACTAGAGGCTCACTAGGGACATGTTATGGTCTATGTATTCACACATGTATTACGATTTCCAGATAACACAATTATAGCATGAACAATAGACAATTATCATGAACAAGGAAATATAATAATAACCATTTTATTATTGCCTCTAGGGCATATTTCCAACAGTCTCCCACTTGCACTAGAGTCATTAATCTAGTTACATTGTGATGAATCAAACACCCATAAAGTTCTGGTGTTGATCATGTTTTGCTCGAGGGAGAGGTTTAGTCAACGGATCTGCGACATTCAGGTCCATATGCACTTTACAAATATCTGTGTCTCCATTTTGAACATTTTCATGAATGGAGTTGAAGCGACGCTTGATATGCCTGGTCTTCCTGTGAAACCTGGGCTCCTTGGCAAGGGCAATAGCTCCAGTGTTGTCACAGAAGAGAGTCATCGGGCCCGACGCATTGGGAATAACTCCTAGGTCGGTAATGAACTCCTTCACCCAGATTGCTTCTTGTGCTGCCTCCGAGGCTGCCATGTACTCCGCTTCACATGTAGATCCCGCCACGACGCTTTGCTTGCAACTGCACCAGCTGACTGTCCCACCATTCAAGATATACACGTATCCGGTTTGTGACTTAGAGTCATCCAGATCTGTGTCGAAGCTAGCATCGACGTAATCCTTTACGACGAGCTCTTCATCACCTCCATAAACGAGAAACATATCCTTAGTCCTTTTCAGGTACTTCAGGATATTCTTGACCGCTGTCCAGTGTTCCATGCCGGGATTACTTTGATACCTTCCTACCAAACTTATGGCAAGGTTTACATCAGTTCTGGTACACAGCATGGCATACATAATAGACCCTATGGCTGAGGCATAGGGGACGACACTCATCTTTTCTCTATCTTCTACCGTGGTCGAGCATTGAGCCATGCTCAATCTCGTACCTTGCAATACAGGCAAGAACCCCTTCTTTGACTGATCCATATTGAACTTCTTCAATATCTTGTCAAGGTACATACTCTGTGAAAGACCAATGAGGTGTCTCGATCTATCTCTATAGATCTTGATGCCTAATATATAAGCAGCTTCTCCAAGATCCTTCATTGAAAAACACTTGTTCAAGTAGGCCTTTATGCTTTCCAAGAATTCTATATCATTTCCCATCAATAGTATGTCATCCAAATATAATATGAGAAATGCTATAGAGCTCCCACTCACTTTCTTGTAAACACATGCTTCTCCATAAGTCTGCGTAAACCCAAACGCTTTGATCATCTCATCAAATCGAATGTTCCAACTCCGAGATGCTTGCACCAGCCCATAGATTGAGCATTGGAGCTTGCACACCTTGTCAGCATTCTTATGATCGACAAAACCTTCTAGCTGCATCATATATAATTCTTCCTTAAGGAAACCATTAAGGAATGCCGTTTTGACGTCCATTTGCCATATCTCATAATCATAGAATGCGGCAATTGCTAACATGATTCGGACGGACTTCAGCTTCGCTACGGGTGAGAAAGTCTCATCGTAGTTAACCCCTTGAACTTGTCGATAACCCTTAGTGACAAGCCGAGCCTTATAGATGGTCACATTACCATCCGTGTCTGTCTTCTTCTTAAAGATCCATTTATTTTCTATGGCTCGCCGATCAACGGGCAAGTCAGTCAAAGTCCATACTTCGTTTTCATACATGGATCCTATCTAGGATTTCATGGCTTCTAGCCATTTGTCAGAATCTGGACCCGCCATCGCTTCTTCAAAATTCAAAGGTTCACCATTTTCCAACAACATGATTTCCGGGACAGGGTTGCCGTACCACTCTGGTGCGGAACGTGTCCTTGTGGACCTACGAAGTTTAGTAGCAACTTGATCTGAAGTTTCATGATCATCATCATTAACTTCCTCTCT
Source organism: Triticum urartu (assembly GCF_003073215.2). Lineage (NCBI taxonomy): Eukaryota > Viridiplantae > Streptophyta > Magnoliopsida > Poales > Poaceae > Triticum > Triticum urartu. The sequence continues at coordinate 253,538,241 of NC_053024.1, forward strand.
AGTCGGTGCAGGCACCTCAGGAACATTTTCCTGAGCTGCGCCACTCTCTGGTTCAAGAGGCAATACTTCATCAAGTTCTACTTTCCTCCCACTTACTTCTTTCGAGAGAAACTCTTTCTCTAGAAAGGATCCATTCTTGGCAACAAAGATTTTGGCTTCAGATCTGAGGTACAAGGTATACCCAATAGTTTCTTTAGGGTATCCTATGAAGACGCATTTTTCCGATTTGGGTTCGAGCTTTTCAGGTTGAAGTTTCTTCACATAAGCATCGCATCCCCAAATTTTTAGAAACGACAGCTTAGGTTTCTTCCCAAACCATAATTCATATGGTGTCGTCTCAACGGATTTCGAAGGGGCCCTATTTAAAGTGAATGCGGCAGTCTCTAAAGCATAGTGCCAAAATGACAGTGGTAGATCGGTAAGAGACATCATAGATCTCACCATATCCAATAGAGTGCGATTACGACGTTCGGACACACCATTACGCTGAGGTGTTCCAAGCGGCGTGAGTTGTGAAACTATTCCACATTTCCTTAAGTGCGTACCAAATTCGTGACTCAAATATTCTCCCCACGACCTGGTCGTAAGAACTTGATTTTCCTGTCACGTTGATTCTCAACCTCACTCTGAAATTCCTTGAACTTTTCAAAGGTCTCAGACTTGTGTTTCATTAAGTAGACATACCCATATCTACTCAAGTCATCAGTGAGGGTGAGAACATAACGATAGCCACCGCAAGCCTCAACACTCATTGGACCGCACACATCAGTATGTATGATTTCCAATAAGTTGGTTGCTCGCTCCATTGTTCCGGAGAACGGAGTCTTGGTCATTTTGCCCATGAGGCATGGTTCGCATGAGTCAAATGATTCATAATCAAGAGACTCCAAAAGTCCATCTACATGGAGTTTCTTCATGCATTTGACACCAATGTGACCAAGGCGGCATTCCCGACATGCATCGTCACCTCGTCCTTCGCCAGTCTCCGCTTATTCCGCAGCTCCTGTTTTGAGTTACAAATATGAGCAACCACACCGGTATCAAATACCCAGGAGCTACTATGAGTACTGGTAAGGTACACATCAATAACATGTATACCACATATACCTTTGGTGTTGCTGGCCTTCTTGTCCGCTAAGTACTTGGGGCAGTTCCGCTTCCAATGACCACTTCCCTTGCGATAAAAACACTCAGTCTCGGGCTTGGGTCCATTCTCTGGCTTCTTCCCGGCAGCTTGCTTACCGGGCGTGACAACTCCCTTGCCGTCCTTCTTGAAGTTCTTTTTACCTTTGCCTTTCTTGAACTTAGTGGTTTTATTCACCATCAACACTTGATGTTCCTTTTTGACTTCCACCTCCGCTGATTTCAGCATTGAATATACCTCAGAAATGGTCTTTTCCATCCCCTACATATTGAAGTTCATCACAAAGCTCTTGCAGCTAGGTGGGAGCGACTGAATGATTCTGTCAACGACCGCATCATCCGGGAGATTGACTCCCAGCTGAGACAAGCGGTTGTGCAACCTAGACATTTTGAGTATGTGCTCGCTGACGGAACTATTCTCCTCCATCTTACAACTGTAGAACTTGTCGGAGACATCATATCTCTCGACCCGGGCATGAGCTTGGAAAACCATTTTCAGCTCTTGGAACATCTCATATGCTCTGTGTTGCTCAAAACGCTACTAGAGCCCCGGCTCTAAGCTGTAAAGCATGCCGCACTGAACCAGGGAGTAATCATCAACACGGGACTGCCAAGCGTTCATAACGTCTTGGTTTGCTGGGGGTGGTGCTTCACCTAGAGGTGCTTCAAGGACATATCCTTTCTTGGCAGCTATGAGGATGATCCCGATACGTCTCCGTCGTATCTATGTAGCGACCCGACCCGAATGGATCAAGTCTACTGTGCTCCGGTGTCATCCCTGGATCAGTAATGCTGACACCACACAGTACTTCGAAGGATTTATAGCAGAGTGGCAATCACACACTTATTACATCGATGTCTCAAAAGAGAACTTATTACAATAAATATGGCTTAAGGCCATCTAATAACGATAACAGCGGAAGACTCGAAAGATAAATGGGTCCATCAACTCCAACGGCATCACTGAGTATAGAACCACGACCTAAAAGCACCTTACTCGTCATCTGAAAAGTCTGCAACATGAAAGTTGCAGCCCGAAAACGGGTCAGCACATGGAATATGCTGGCAATGTAACACATAGAGAGTAATGGAATGAAACAGCTATACTACATGCATATATGGCTGGTGGAAAGCTCTATGGTTACAGTTTTGCATAAAGCCAGTTTTTCCCTACTTCAAAGGAATAAATTTATTTAACTATCATGGTGGTTGTTAAACATCGAGAATGGTTGACAGCATTCCGATCCCAATTAAGTGAACAATTAAAACCCAACAACATTAATTAGAAGTAACGTGATGAGATTCACATGATATTCAGGTACTAGATACTCAAGTTGTCCATAACCGGGGACACGGCTAATCATGATTAGTTTGTACACTCTGCAGAGGTTTGCGCACTTTTCCCCACAAGACTCGATCGCCTCCGTTTGGTTTCTCGCACTACAGGGTGTTTGAGAAGACGGATGACCGAGACACAGTCTTTCAGAAGCGCTAGCACCTTACAATTTGGGTAGACCGTACCTCCTACATCCCCTACATCTGCTAGTCCACCACTGTAAGAGTTCGCACGCCTTAGTCAACTATGCCAGAGCCCATAATGGCTTGTGGCTGCACACGGAATTTACTAGCATGAATGATCTTATGATCCCTTTGAGCCTGGGTGGCGGTCCGAAATAAAAACAGGCAAGTCCTGATAGACATCAGGTGCCTCAATCCACCCAGACGTGTGTTTAAGTTGCCACCTTAGATAAACCATTAAAATTAACAAACTCACATCTGTCATGGATATCACTCACCCAATCCACGTCTATTAGCATAGCATGGCATAATAAGCAAACGTAGAAGTAACACCCAAAGGTTTCATAATAAAAAGGTAATAGGTACTACCTCATCTACTTCCCATCCCACAATTTAATTAGATCCTAATCATGCAATGTGAGAGGATTGATCTAATGCAATAAAACTGGGTTGTAGAAAAGGTATGATCAAAGTGTTACTTGCCTTGCTGATGATCCGCGAGACCTAGATATTCGAAGTAACAAGCGGCGCACTCCGGGTGATCTATCGCAGACAAACAACAAGCATACAATAAGTACTCATCTAATGCACGGGTAAAACTCGAACAAGAGAACGAACCAGAAAGTTCAACTTAAGAACTCCGGTTGCAAAGAAAGAAAGAACCGAACAGACGACGGAAAAACAAACGGCGGAAGAAAGCAACTCGGTTCTAGCAAGTTGAAACTAGGTCAAATTTTACTGTAGCAAAGGCTTGTTCAAGTTGATTAGACGGAACGGCGGTTTCGAGACGAAACTCCAGGCGCTTGAATCACCTGATTCCGATAAACGAGCGGGAAGAAAGACTAGAACGAAGATCGGATCTGAGATCGCGATTGCGGAATAAATCCGACGAAAAGAAAGAGATGAACGGTTAAACGAACGGGCGTCGTTAACCGGGAAAAATCGGTGATCACGTTCGTTGAGATGAACGGTCTGAAAGAAGAAAGAAAACCGATCTAGGGTTTTCGGAAAAGAAACCGAAAAGAAAAACCGGAAAGAAAACGGAAAAGAAACGGAACGGTTCTTTTAAGAGAAACCGAACCGGGGGAAGAAAAAGAGGCGCGGCGCGGGGCTACCTCCGGCGGCGGCGAGGTGCAAGGGCGGCGGCGGCACTAGGCGGCGGGGCGGCTAGGCGGCGGCGGCGGCTTAAGGCGGCGGCGGCTTAGGGCTGGGGTGGTGTGGGCTGGGGGGTGTTGGGGTATATATATATAGGAGGGAGGGGGTGTTGCTTGGGGAAGGGGCAAGAAAGAGGGGGGGCGGCGGCGGCTTAGAGTCCTTCTAGGACTCGGCCTGGGGCGGCGGGGCGGGCTGGCACGCAAGGCGGCGGCGGGGCCGGCCGGCTGGGCCTTGGCCCAGGCGGGCGCTGGCTCTCTTTTTTTTAAAATAGTTACGCATAGAAAAAAAAACAAATAAAAGAAAAACTAAACGAACTCCAAAATTTCTAAAGTAAATTTTCCCCGACTCCTACAAATGAGTCGAACAAAATGAACTTTTCTCCGGGCCTAGAATGCAATTTTTCGAAAACACGCATTTTTCCCTATCCAAATAAAATGCAAATAAACACCGGAAAAACAAAGATTTGATTTATTTATTAAATCTTCATTTTTCCTAAATTTGGGAAAAGTCATATTATTTCCCTCTCTCATTTTTTTTGATATTGGAAAAATAATTGAAGATGAAATAAATAAATCAAATGATCCTCTTTTCCAAAATTTGAGAGAACTCAAATATGAAAATAACGAAATCTCCAACTCTCTCCGTGGGTCCTTGAGTTGCGTGAAATTTCTAGGATCGACCAAAATGCAAGAAAATATGATATGCATGATGATCTAGTGTATAACATTCCAAATTGCAAATTTGGGATGTTACAAACCTACCCCCCTTAAAATGAATCTCGCCCTCGAGATTCGGGTTGGCTAGAAAATAGGTGAGGGTGGTCCTTGAGCAAATCTTCTTCTCTTTCCCAGGTGGCTTCATCCTCTGAGTGGTGGTTCCACTGAACTTTGCAAAACTTGATGACCTTGTTGCGGGTGACTCTGCTGGCATAATCGAGAATCTTGACTGGTTTCTCCTCATATGTTAAGTCATCCTTCAACTGAATCGCTTCAAGCGGCACTGTATCTCTTAGCAATATCTCCGCCATCTCGGCATGACATTTCTTCAGCTGAGAAACATGGAATACATCATGAACTCCTGACAGCTCCTCTGGTAATTCCAACTTATAAGCGACTTCTCCCATACGTTGCAAGATCTTATACGGTCCAACGAAACGCGGTGCTAATTTTCCCTTAACTCCAAAGCGCTTACCTCCTCGAAGTGGGGATACTCGAAGATAAACTCTGTCTCCGGTTTCGTAAACTGTCTCCTTGCATTTAGAATCTGCGTAGCTCTTCTGCCTGGACTGGGCTACCTTGAGCCTATCGCAAATCAACTTAACTTTCCATTCAGACTCCTTAATCAAATCTGGACCAAAGAATTGACGGTCTCCAACTTTGTCCCATGACAAAGGTGTCCTGCACCTCCTTTCGTATAAAGCTTCGAAAGGTGCCATCTTCAAACTGGTTTGGTAACTGTTGTTATAAGAAAACTCCGCATACGGCAAGTTATCGTCCCAGCTAGATCCATAATCTAGTGCACAAGCTCTCAGCATATCTTCCAAAATCTGATTGACTCTCTCGGTCTGTCCATCTGTCTGCGGATGAAAAGTTGTGCTGAACTCTAGTCTAGTTCCTAAAGTTTCATGCAACTGATTCCAAAATTTTGAGGTAAATTGAGTTCCTCTATCTGATACGATACTCCTCGGAACTCCATGCAAACAAATGATCCTAGTCATGTATATCTTTGCCAACTTAGCACTGGTGTAAGTGGTCTTAACTGGAATGAAATGTGCTACCTTCGTCAAACGATCAACTACTATCCATATCGAGTCATAGCCTGCTTTCGTCCTGGGTAGTCCTGTGATAAAATCCATGCCTATCTTATCCCACTTCCATTCGGGTATCGGCAATGGTTGTAACAATCCTGCTGGCTTCTGATGCTCTGCCTTTACTCTCTGACAAACGTCACAAACTGCTACATATGCTGCAATATCCTTCTTCATTCCGGTCCACCAAAATGTTTCCTTAAAATCCAAATACATCTTGGTATTTCCTGGGTGAATCGAATACGGTGAATCATGTGCCTCTTGCAGAATCAACTTCCTGATCTTTGGGTCATTGGGCACATAGACACGGTCCTCAAACCATAAGGTATCGTGCTCATCCTCACGAAATCCCTTTGCTTTTCCTTCGCTCAATTTCTCTTTTATAGCAGCAATCTCCTTGTCAGACTTCTGAGCTTTTCTGATCTTATCCATCAATGTTGACTGAATCTCCAATGTTGCTACATAGCCTCTCGGAACTATTTCCAAACATAGCTCACGAAGGTTTTGTGCTAACTCCTTTGGTACTTCTCCTGTCATTACCATATTGACATGGCTCTTACGGCTCAATGCGTCAGCTACTACATTAGCTTTTCTGGGATGGTAATGCAATCTCATATCATAATCCTTGATGAGCTCCAACCATCTCCTTTGTCTGAGGTTCAACTCCTTCTGCGTGAAAATGTACTTCAAACTCTTGTGATCCGTGTACACCTCACAATGATTTCCAATGAGGAAATGTCTCCACGTTTTCAATGCATGCACTACGGCTGCTAACTCCAAATCATGCGTGGCATAATTCCATTCATGAGGCTTCAGTTGTCGTGAAGCATACGAAACAACTCTTCTTTCCTGCATAAGCACTGATCCAAGTCCTCAACGTGAAGCGTTGCAATACACCTCAAAATCCTTGGTCCGATCTGGCAATATCAATACCGGTGAGGTAACCAAGCGTTTCTTCAACTCCTGGAAACTAGCCTCACACTCCTCAGTCCATGTGAACTTGGTATCCTTCTTCAACAACTCCGTCATAGGCTTTGCAATCTTTGAAAAGTTCTCAATGAATCTCCGGTAGTATCCTGTGAGTCCAAGAAAACTCCGGATCTCTCCAACTGTTGTTGGTGCTTCCCATTCGGTTATAGTCTCAACCTTTGTGGGGTCAACTGCTATACCTTCTCCGGATATAACATGTCCAAGAAATCCAACTTCCCTTAACCAAAACTCACATTTGCTGAACTTGGCATATAACTGATGTTCCCTTAGCTTCTCCAAAACCAAACGCAAATGTTCCTTATGCTCCTCTTCATTCCTTGAATAAACCAGGATATCATCTATGAAAACCTCGATGAACTTATCCAAAAACTCCATAAACACTTTGTTCATCAGGTTCATAAAATAGGCAGGTGCGTTAGTCAATCCAAATGACATAACGGTATACTCATACAGTCCATATCTCGTGGTGAATGCTGTCTTAGGTATATCCTGCTTTCGAATCTTCAACTGATGGTACCCTGATCGCAAATCGATCTTGGAAAACACTTTAGCTCCCAATTACTGCATCAGGCTGATCTTCAACCTCCTCCACATTAACGTGGTTCACCTGTCCCCTATTGAAAGGGTTCGGCTTCTTCCCAGAGCTTCCATTGCCATTTCCATTCTGGCCTTCAGGACATTCATTGGCATAATGCCCGGTCTTGGAACACTTGAAACAAGTGACTTGACTCAGATCTCTCTTGGTTGGGGTCGATGGGGTGGTACGGTTCTGGCCGTTGCTTCCTCCATTCCCATTACCATTCTTGTGGCCATTATGGTTGTGCGTACTACCTCCTCCATGGGTATGCTGAAACTGAAATCCCGGTTTAGGGGTAAAACGAGGCTTCTGCTGGGCTCCAGAGTTATACTTCCCCTGTGCATACTTCCTCTTGCGGTTCTCAATCTGCTGTTACTTCCCTTCAATCATGATGGCACGATCTACCAACTCCTGGTAGTTGTTGAAACTCGCTACCATCAACTGCATGCTTAGTTCATCATTCAGTCCTTCCAGAAACTTCTCCTGCTTAGCTGCATCCGTAGCAACGTCATCTGGGGCATAACGTGCTAACTTGCTGAAATCGTCAATGTACTGGCCAACTGTCTTTCCTCCTTGGTGTAAGTTGCGAAACTCACGCTTCTTCATGGCCATTGCTCCTGCTGAAACATGGGCAGTGCGGAAAGCTTGCTGAAACTGATCCCATGTGACAGTGTCAACTGGGTAAGTGGCTGTGAAATTCTCCCACCATGCTGCCGCGGGTCCGTCAAGCTGATGTGCGGCAAACTTCACTTTCTCACCATCTGTGCATCCTGCAGTGGTTAACTCCCTTCCTATCTTGCGGAGCCAATCATCTGCTACTATTGGCTCGGTGCTACTGGAAAACACCGGCGGATTCAGCCTAAGGAAACGGGCTAAGTGCTCAACAGGTGGTGGTGGTGGGTTGTTGTTGTTGTTCTGCTGGTTCTGGACTAACATCTGCATCAATTGATTCTGCTGCTGGATCAACTGAGTGAGCTCCAGTGGAAATCCATTGTCACGCCTCGGAGGCATCTGAGGGTTTAGAAAAGACGAGAATTAAGAATAGAGTGAGGTCTAAAGAGAAAACACTACCCCAATGCACATGAGCAAATGCACACAAAATCACTTCATTCAATCACACAAGGGCTTACAATCTGTCTAAAACTATCGCAAAAGTGCTCGAACTAATGTTTACATGGGGGAAATACTACTACTATTTGGTGGTCATCTAGAAATTTGAACCGGTGGAAGACTCCATGATATCTGCTCCAGCTTCGTCTTCCAAGTCGGGTTCACTTGGATCCAAATCGGTGTCGTCGATGATGATGTAGTTGTCCGGACATGCGACGTACATGTCTTCCTCCCTGGATGCTAACTTCACCTTGAGTTCTTCAATCTCCTTCTTAAGATCGCCATTGTGCCTTGCTAGAGCTACGATCTCGTCCATGTAGTCCTTGCGTGTAGACTTCAGTTCTCCTTCTAGCTCGATGATCCTTGCCTTCGCATTCTTCAACTCTATCATATCATTGCACATCTGGTTCTCGTGGCGTCGAATGTGCTGGTTTAACTCCTGGATGAAAGATGCAATGGATCTATCCTTCTTGGTGCTGACTAACTCCCATTGTTCATCTCGGCGTCCGCAAATCTGGTAGATAGTGTCCTTAAGGTCTTCTTGATAAGCTTCTCCAATGCGTCCCATGGTGATATGAGTTGCCATGCTCCTTCCCAGACTCCAGGTTGGTGCATTGAAAACACTATCTATAGGCTTCGTGATTGGCGCGAATGTCCTTCCCGGAACGTGAACTTGAATCTTCCAGCGCTCCTCTTCAGGCAGAGTGGCGTTGAAGGTTCCTGTGAAGCTTGGTAATCCAATGTTCAAGTACTTGGTGACTTCCTTCAAGTGAAATCCAAAAGGTGTGCCTTCATCCGGTTGGACGTACTTGATCTTCGCGTTCGTCATCCTAATAGAGTAGAAAAGATGAGGAGTTAGAAAATGAGAAGAGAATGGTGTTCTATGGCTTTAACTTAGTGGTCGTGTCCTACAGTTAGTGTGTGCTCTGATACCATCTCTGTGGCGACCCGACCCGAATGGATCAAGTCTACTGTGCTCCGGTGTCATCCCTGGATCAGTAATGCTGACACCACACAGTATTTCGAAGGATTTATAGCAGAGTGGCAATCACACACTTATTACATCGATGTCTCAAAAGAGAACTTATTACAATAAATATGGCTTAAGGCCATCTAATAACAATAACAGCGGAAGACTCGGAAGATAAATGGGTCCATCAACTCCAACGACATCACTGAGTATAGAACCACGACCTAAAAGCACCTTACTCGTCATCTGAAAAGTCTGCAACATGAAAGTTGCAGCCCGAAAACGGGTCAGCACATGGAATATGCTGGCAATGTAACACATAGAGAGTAATGGAATGAAACAGCTATACTACATGCATATATGGCTGGTGGAAAGCTCTATGGTTACAGTTTTGCATAAAGCCAGTTTTTCCCTACTTCAAAGGAATAAATTTATTTAACTATCATGGTGGTTGTTAAACATCGAGAATGGTTGACAGCATTCCGATCCCAATTAAGTGAACAATTAAAACCCAACAACATTAATTAGAAGTAACGTGATGAGATTCACATGATATTCAGGTACTAGATACTCAAGTTGTCCATAACCGGGGACACGACTAATCATGATTAGTTTGTACACTCTGCAGAGGTTTGCGCACTTTTCCCCACAAGACTCGATTGCCTCCGTTTGGTTTCTCGCACTACAGGGTGTTTGAGAAGACGGATGACCGAGACACAGTCTTTCAGAAGCGCTAGCACCTTACAATTTGGGTAGACCGTACCTCCTACATCCCCTACATCTGCTAGTCCACCACTGTAAGAGTTCGCACGACTTAGTCAACTATGCCAGAGCCCATAATGGCTTGTGGCTGCACACGGAATTTACTAGCATGAATGATCTTATGATCCCTTTGAGCCTGGGTGGCGGTCCGAAATAAAAACAGGCAAGTCCTGATAGACATCAGGTGCCTCAATCCACCCAGATGTGTGTTTAAGTTGCCACCTTAGATAAACCATTAAAATTAACAAACTCACATTTGTCATGGATATCACTCACCCAATCCACGTCTACTAGCATAGCATGGCATAAAAACCAAACGTAGAAGTAACTCCCAAAGGTTTCATAATAAACAGGTAATAGGTACTACCTCATCTACTTCCCATCCCACAATTTAATTAGATCCTAATCATGCAATGTGAGAGGATTGATCTAATGCAATAAAACTGGGTTGTAGAAAAGGTATGATCAAAGTGTTACTTGCCTTGCTGATGATCCGCGAGACCTAGAGATTCGAAGTAACAAGCGGCGCACTCCGGGTGATCTATCGCAGACAAACAACAAGCATACAATAAGTAATCATCTAATGCACGGGTAAAACTCGAACAAGAGAACGAACCAGAAAGTTCAACTTAAGAACTCCGGTTGCAAAGAAAGAAAGAACCGAACAGACGACGGAAAAACAAACGGCGGAAGAAAGCAACTCGATTCTAGCAAGTTGAAACTAGGTCAAATTTTACTGTAGCAAAGGCTTGTTCAAGTTGATTAGACGAAACGGCGGTTTCGAGACGAAACTCCAGGCGCTTGAATCACCTGATTCCGATAAACGAGCGGGAAGAAAGACTAGAACGAAGATCGGATCTGAGATCGCGATCGCGGAATAAATCCGACGAAAAGAAAGAGATGAACGGTTAAACGAACGGGCGTCGTTAACCGGGAAAAATCGGTGATCACGTTCGTTGAGACGAACGGTCCGAAAGAAGAAAGAAAACCGATCTAGGGTTTTCGGAAAAGAAACCGAAAAGAAAAACCGGAAAGAAAACGGAAAAGAAACGGAACGGTTCTTTTAAGAGAAACCGAACCGGGGGAAGAAAAAGAGGCGCGGCGCGAGGCTACCTCCGGCGGCGGCGGGGTGCAAGGGCGGTGGCGGCACTAGGCGGCGGGGCGGCTAGGCGGCGGCGGCTTAAGGCGGCGGCGGCTTAGGGCTGGGGTGGTGTGGGGCTGGGGGGGTGTTTGGGTATATATATAGGAGGGAGGGGGTGTTGCTTGGGGAAGGGGGCAAGAAAGAGGGGGGGGCGGCGGCGGCTTAGAGTCCTTCTAGGACTCGGCCTGGTACGGCGGGGCGGGCTGGCACGCAAGGCGGCGGCGGGGCCGGCCGGCTGGGCCTTGGCCCAGGCGGGCGCTGGCTCTCTTTTTTTTAAATAGTTACGTGCGCAGAAAAAAAAAACAAAGAAAATAAAAACTAAACGAACTCCAAAATTTCTAAAGTAAATTTTCCCCGACTCCTACAAATGAGTCGAACAAAATGAACTTTTCTCCGGGCCTAGAATGCAATTTTTCGAAAACACGCATTTTTCCCTATCCAGATAAAATGCAAATAAACACCGGAAAAACAAAGATTTGATTTATTTATTAAATCTTCATTTTTCCTAAATTTGGGAAAAGTCATATTATTTCCCTCTCTCATTTTTTTGATATTGGAAAAATAATTGAAGATGAAATAAATAAATCAAATGATCCTCTTTTCCAAAATTTGAGAGAACTCAAATATGAAAATAACGAAATCTCCAACTCTCTCTGTGGGTCCTTGAGTTGCGTGAAATTTCTAGGATCGACCAAAATGCAAGAAAATATGATATGCATGATGATCTAGTGTATAACATTCCAAATTGCAAATTTGGGATGTTACAATCTACTTTTACAAACACTTTTGCCCTTGTTTTGGACTCTAATTTGTATGATTTGAATGGAACTAACCCGGACTGACGTTGTTTTCAGCAGAATTGCCGTGATGTTGTTTTATGTGCAGAAAACAAATATTCTCGGAATGACCTGAAACTACATGGAACATCTTAGAAAAAGCAATAAAAAATCCTCGCCAAAGATGAAGACCAGGGGCCCACACCCTTTCCATGAGGGTGGGGGGCGCCCCCCCTAGGGTGCCCCCCTACCTCATGGGCCCCCTGGAAACCCTCCGATGCCAACTCCAACTCTATATATTTGCTTTCAGAGAGAGAAAAATCAGAGAGAAGAAATCATCGCGTTTTATGATACGGAGCCGCCGCCAAGCCCTAAAACCTCTCGGGAGGGCTGATCTGGAGTCCGTTCGGGGCTCCGGAGAGGGGGATTCGTCGTCGTCGACATCATCAACCATCCTCCATCACCAATTTCATGATGCTCACCGCCGTGCGTGAGTAATTCCATCATAGGCTTGCTGGATGGAGATGGATTGGATGAGATTTATCATGTAATCGAGTTAGTTTTGTTAGGGTTTGATTCCTAGTATCCATTATGTTCTGAGATTGATGTTGCTATGACTTTTCTATGCTTAATGCTTGTCACTAGGGCCCGAGTGCCATGATTTCAGATCTGAACCTATTATGTTTTCATGAATATATGTGAGTTCTTGATCCTATCTTGCAAGTCTATAGTCACCTACTATGTGTTATGATCCGGCAACCCCGAAGTGACAATAATCGGGACCACTCCCGGTGATGACCTTAGTTTGAGGAGTTCATGTATTCACTATGTGCTAATGCTTTGTTCCGGATCTCTATTAAAAGGAGGCCTTAATATCCCTTAGTTTCCAATAGGACCCCGCTGCCACGGGAGGGTAGGACAAAAGATGTCATGCAAGTTCTTTTCCATAAGCACGTATGACTATTTACGGAATACATGCCTACATTACATTGACGAACTGGAGCTAGTTCTGTGTCACCCTATGTTATGACTGTTACATGATGAACCACATCCAGCATAATTATCCATCACTGATCCGGTGCCTACGAGTTTTCCATATACTGGTTTACGCTTATTTACTTTTCCGTTGCTACTGTTACAATCACTACAAAATACCAAAAACATTACTTTTGCTGTCTTTACTTTTGCTACCGCTACCACCACTATCATATTAATTTGCTACTAAACACTTTGTTGCAGATACTAAGTTTCCAGGTGTGGTTGAATTGACAACTCAGCTTCTAATACTTGAGAATATTCTTTGGCTCCCCTTGTGTCGAATCAATAAATTTGGGTTGAATACTCTACCCTCGAAAGCTGTTGCGATCCCCTATACTTGTGGGTTATCAAGACCAATTTCTGGCACCGTTGCCGGGGAGCATAGCTCTATCTTTGAGTCACTTGGGATTTGTATCTGCTTATCACTATGAAGAACTTGAGAGATCCAAAAACCAAGATCTATCCCTCAACTACGAGGGGAGGTAAGGAACTGCTATCTAGCTCTGCACTTGATTCACCTTCTGTTATGAGTAAGTTTGCGACACCTACACCTGCTTCTGCTATTCGTTCTGATATGTCGCATGTTATTGATGATGCCACTTCTGCTATGCATGATACTTATGATGAAACTGCTTATATGTCTGATACTACTATGCCCCTTAGTGAATTTCTTGATGAACAAATTGCTAGGGCTAGAGAAAAAGAAATTATTGAATCTAAATACGATGATGATAGTGATGATGAAAATATGCCTGTTATTCCTGAAGGTTATCTTTTTGACAAGGAATCTTCTGCCGCTATTTTCGCTTGCAAAGCTAGATATGAGCTTAAGAAGTTATTAATTAAACGGAACAAAGAATCACGTAGAGATAAAATGAAACCCGACCCTGCTTTTGCTGCTTTACCTATATGTGTTCCTGATAAAGATTATGAATTCTCTGTTGATCCTGATATAATTACTTTGGTTGAATCTGATCCGTTTTATGGCTATGAATCTGAAACTGTTGTGGCACATCTTACTAAGTTAAATGATATAGCTGCCCTGTTCACTAATAATGAGAGATCATGTTACCTCTATTGACTCAAAATATTTCCGTTCTCATTAAAGGGTGATGCTAAGATATGGTTTAATTCTCTTGAACCTGGAAACAAGGATATGATTTCCGTCCCCAGGATATGATTTATTACTTCTCTGCTAAATATTTCCCTGCTCATAAGAAACAAGCTGCTTTGAGGGAAATATACAATTTTGTGCAAAAAAAAGAAGAGAGTCTCCCACAAGCTTGGGGGAGGCTTCTCAAGTTACTTAATGCTTTGCCTGATCATCCTCTTAAGAAACCCGAAATACTTGATATCTTTTATAATGGACTAACTAATGCTTCCAGAGATTACCTGGATAGTTGTGCTGGTTCTCTTTTCACGGAAAGAACACCAGATGAAGCTGAAATTCTATTGAATAATATGTTGACAAATGAAAATAATTGGGCACCTCCTGAGCCAGCTCCTGAGCCTATTCCTAAACCAACTCCGAAGAAGAGAGGTGTTCTATTTCTCAGTCCCGAAGATATGCAAGAGGCAAAGAAATCTATGAAAGAGAAAGGTATTAAAGCTGAAGACGTTAATAATTTACCTCCTATTGAGGAAATACATGGTCTTAATTCACCACCTGTTGAAGAAACATATGATATCAATTATTTATTTGTTGAAGAACCTCCTGACCCCGATATCCCGACACAGGTAGTAAAGGTAAATTCTCTCTATAGATATGATAAAGCTGAAGTTCCTCCTACTAAAATTACTAGTCAGTGCTTGGATGAGTTTGATAACTTTACGTTTAAGCAAGACGACTTCAATGCTTATTTTGGTAGACAATTAAAAGAAAATGCTTATATGATTAGATGCTTGGGTGACTATATGGCTAATATTAAAGGTGAACTTAAACTTGTTAGCAAACATGCTTCTATGGTTACCACTCAAGTAGAACAAGTACTTAAAGCTCAAAAAGAAGTGCTTGATGAAATGAATAGTAAGAGAAATAATTATGTTGTTAGAGTGGCTACTAGAACTGGTAGAATGACTCAGGAACCTTTGTATCTGAAGGCCACCCTAAGAGAATCGAGCAAGATTCTCAGAGAAATAATATTGATTTTCCTAGTTCTTCTGAAAAGAAGAAAAAGAAAAATGATAGAACTGTGCAAACTTCTAGTGAACCTATTGCTGAACCACCTGATAATCCAAATGATATATCTATGTCTGATGCTGAAACACAATCTGGTAATGAGCCTGAACCTAGTGAAAATATTAATGCTGATGTTCATGATGATGCTCAACCTAGTAATGACAATGATGTAGAAATTGAACCTGTTGTTGATCTTGATAACCCACAATCAAAGAATCAACGTTATGATAAAAGAGACTTTGTTGCTAGGAAACATGGTAAAGAAAGAGAACCTTGGGTTCAGAAACCCATGCCTTTTCCTCCCAAACCATCCAAGAAAAAGGATGATGAGGATTTTGAGCGCTTTGCTGACATGATTAGACCTATCTTTTTGCGTATGCGATTAACTGATGTGCTCAAAACAAATCCTTATGCTAAATATATGAAGGATATCATTACTAATAAAAGAAAGATACCAGAAGATGAGATTTCCACCAAGCTTGCTAATTATACTTTTAAGGGTGGAATACCAAAGAAACTTGGAGATCCCGGAGTACCTACTATACCTTGCTCCATTAAAAGAAATTATATTAAAACTACTTTATGTGATCTTGGAGCCGGTGTTAATGTTATGCCTCTCTCTTTATATCGTAGACTTGACTGGAATAAGCCGACACCTACCGAAATATCTTTGCAAATGGCTGATAAATCAACTGCTATACTTGTCGGTATTTGTGAGGATGTGCCCGTTGTGGTTGCAAACGTTACTATTTTAACGGACTTTGTTATAATTGATATTCCCGAGGATGATAGTATGTCTATTATTCTCGGAAGACCTTTTCTTAATACTGCAGGGGCTGTTATTGATTGCAACAAAGGCAATGTCACTTTTCATGTTAATGGTAATGAGCATACGGTACACTTTCCGAGGAAACAACCTCAAGTTCATAGTATCAACTCCATTGGAAAAATTCCATCGATTATAATTGGAGGTTTTGAATTTCCTCTTCCTACTGTCAAGAAGAAATATGATATACTTATTATAGGGGATGTGCATATCCCCATTGAGGTAACTTAGTGTTATTCGAAATTTCTCCGGTTTCATGATTATCGGAATGAGTTTGTTAACAAGACTTGATCAACCTTGTTAGTGGATTATTTTTGATGAGCATGAGATGGATGAAACTAGAAGCACAAACTTTTGTACCCTCTTTATATTTTCTGCCATTTAGTAGAAATAAAAGTAAAAATAGTATTTTTTCTGTCTGTTTCCTGGCTTATTCGTGCAATATAAAAATATCCCGAAAATAAAAGTCCTCAGAATGACATGCCAATTTAATATGATTTTTTCAGGAATATTTGAGGATTTACTGTGCAAAAATTACCGCGGGAGGAGCTGCCACCTGGCCATGAGGGTGGTGGGCGCCCCCCCCCCTATAGGGTGCGCCCCCTGCCTCGTGGGCCCATGGTGCCCCTCCTCGACTTATCCCAGCACCCATCTTCTTCCTCTGTCTCACACAAACCCGAAAAACCAACTCAAGCACGAGTTCCAACCACTTTTGCTGTGATTTTCGATCTCCTTGCTCAAAGCACCTCTCGCAAAACTACTTGGGGAGATTGTTCCTTGGTATGTGACTCCTCCATTGGTCCAATTAGTTTTTGTTCTAGTGCTTTATTCTTTGCAAATTTGTGCTGCATAGGTGACCATGTTCTTGAGCTTGCATGTCAAAATTATATGGTTCCAAGTAGTTCTAATGCTTGATACAGGCTCTAGGCACTTGTAGGTGTAGTTGCTATCAGTTTTATTGAAGTTGGTTTACTTTTATTTTGAAGTACTAAAAATTTCAGATTATTTCAGAAAATAATGAGGGAGATTTTTGAGGGGCTCTTCGAGCCAAAGCTCGAAGGAAAAGGCATCGAAGCCTAAGTATAATTTGCCACGCACTGCAGAGATTCGGGCGTGTGAATGGCCCTTTGAGGATTTCTTGAGAGCAGCCGGTATCTATGAAGATTTTCATGAATTGGCTCACAATACAGGCCTCACCGCTTTCCTCCACGACCAATGCGATCAGTATCTCTTACTCACAAATACCTTTGTGCAAAACTTTCAATTTCATTCTAGGAACTCACCACCTACGGTGGAGTTTCATTTATATGATGAGCATAAGGAGATGTCACTTTATGATTTCTGTCGGATCTGTTTAGTCCCTTTTGAGGGCAAGACAGAAGAACCACATCATGATGATGTGGAGGGATTTATTAATAATATCACTGTAGGAGAAACCAGGAAGGTTTCCGATGCACGAATCACTAGCATACATTTTCATGTTTTACGTTACTTTTCATTATTTGCTAGTCGTTGTTTAATTGGACGCGGAAACTGTGGAAACCTTAGTATACCTGATTTAATTATTCTACTCCAAGTTTTATACAGTGATAACACTTTTAGTATGGGTGGTATTATTACTAGACGGTTAAATATGAACTGTACTAAGGGCCCCATCTTTGGAGGCATTTATGCTACACGCCTAGCCGCACATTTTAACATACCTATTAGGCATGCTGAGAAGGAAGAAAAGGTGCTGCCCCGTGTTTATCTAGATCATAAAAGTATGGTAGCACATGATTTTATTGTTAAGAATAGGGCAGGGGAGCTTAAATATCAATTGTTCTTTAATAAACATCACACTGAGACTATTACCTTGCCTGCTCCTTCTTTTTTTGCTTTGACTGTAGGCACATATCTTGTTCCGTTGACGGCTATTCACGCCTACCGGAACCCTGCACCAACCGAGGAGCCAGAACAGGAACCACACGATGAGCCTCCACGACAATCTGTTTATTCTTGGGATCCAGAGATGACTGTCAGCCAGTGGAAGTCAGAGTCTTCTTCTTCATCATAGTATGATCCCAACTATTCCTCATCACAGTACGACCCCGACAACTATTATTATGGATACCTGCCAGGCCAGCCGTGGCCATAGACCAACTTAGGCCAAAAGCCTAAGCTTGGGGGAGTACATATTTCTCACCGACATTACATTTATGTTCACACACACTCATTGCTAGATGTCGGTGCTCATACTTTTTCATTGTAATATCCATGCTAGTTTATTTTCTTTTTCCTGCTTTCTTCTTGTGTGTTTGTTAAACCTTAAGAAAACCCAAAAAAAATTAGTAGTAGTTTACTTTTCTACTGTAGTAGTAATAATTAAAAAGAAAATCCAAAAATATTTCGCGTTCATCTTTTTCTTGTTGGGAGCTTTCCCGTGTAAATAGTTTTATTCCTTTTCTTTTCTTTGGGGGTCGGTAGGAGAAGACCATAATTAAATTATTGAAGTGGCTCTTATATGCATTGTTGTTGATTTAACCAAGAGCCCGTATTTCCTTGTCTTCTCCTGTTTATTGAATGGTCGCAGATTCCAGCTTAGTCCAATGCACGTGCACTCTTATTATTATTCACGCCGTTCAGTCGTGCAAGTGAAAAGCAATTATGATGATATATGATGGACTGACTGAGATGAGAAAAACTGGTATGAACTCGACCTCTTTTCTTTTTGTAAATATGATGAGTCCCGCGTTCTTGATTCAGCTTATTATGAATAAACATGTTTGCAATGACAATTAGAGATCGTAGTTGCTTGTGCCATGCTTGATTAGCTATGAGTTATAATGGTTTTGTGTGCCAACATGCTATTGAGATGATTATGATGTGGTATGATGGGTTGGTATCCTCCTTTGAATGATTTAAGTGACTTGACTTAGCACATGTTCACGCATGTAGTTGAAACAAATCAACATAGCCTTCACGATATTTATGTTCGTGGTGGATTATATCCTACTCATGCTTGCATCCAATGTTTATTAATTTTAATGCATGTACATGGCTGTTGTCGCTCTCTAGTTGGTCGCTTCCCAGTCTTTTGCTAGCCTTCACCTGTACTAAGAGGGAATACTGCTTGTGCATCCAATCCCTTAAACCCCAAAGTTATTCCATATGAGTCCACTATACCTTCCTATATGCGGTATCTACCTGCCGTTCCAAGTAAATTTGTATGTGCCAAACTCTAAACCTTCAAATAAACATTATGTTTTGTATGCTCGAATAGCTCATGTATCAACCATGGTTGTCCTTATCTTCCATGTTAGGTGGGTTATTCTCAAGAGGAGTGGACTCTGCTCCTCACTCACGAGAAAATGGCTGGTCACCGGGATGCCCAGTCCCATACTTTATGCAAACTAAATCAAAATTAATTGCAAACAAAACTCCCCCTGGGACCTGATGTATGTTGGAGGCACTCGTTGTTTCAAGCAAGCCATGGATTGATGTTTGTTGGTGGAGGGGGAGTATAAACTTTACCATTCTCTTTGGGAACCGCCTATAATGTGTGTAGCATGGAAGATATCGCCATCTCTTAGTTGCTACGTTGACAATGAAAGTATACCGCTCAAAATACAATTTATCTCTATTTCAAAACCGAGCTCTAGCACCTCTACAAATCCCTGCTTCCATCTATGAAGGGACTATCCATTTACTTTTATGTTGAGTCATCACCCTCTTATTAAAAAGCACTAGCTGGAGAGCACAGCTGTCATTTGCATTCATCACTATTAATTTATGTTGGGTATGACTATGATTGGATCTCTTTTACCATGAATTACAATGTCTAGTCAGTCCTTGATCTTTAAAGGTGCTCTGCATTTATGTTTTGCGGTCTCAGAAAGGGCTAGCGAGATACCATCTTGTTATATCATATTATGATTGTTTTGAGAAAGTGTTGTCATCCGAGATTTATTATTATGACTTGCTAGTTGATTATGCTATTGATATGAGTAATTATGAGACCTGAGAATTATTGCAAATGTGGTTAGTTATGATCTATGCTGAAAACTTGAATGCTGGCTTGACATAGTTACAACAACAAGAGCAAACAGAGTTTGTAGAAGTTTTTCTTTCTTTCAGTTTGTCAACTGAATTGCTTGAGGACAAGCAAGGGTTTAAGCTTGGGGGACTTGATACGTCTCTGTCGTATCTACTTTTCCAAAAACTTTTGCCCTTGTTTTGGACTCTAATTTATATGATTTGGATGGAACTAACCCGGACTGACGCTGTTTTCAGCAGAATTGCCATGATGTTGTTTTATGTGCAGAAAACAAATATTCTCAGAATGACCTGAAACTCCACTGAACATCTTAGAAAAAACAATAAAAAATCCTCTCCAAAGATGAAGACCAGGGGGCCCACACCCTTTCCACGAGGGTGGGGGGCGCCCCGCCTAGGGCGCGCCCCCCTACCTCGTGGCCCCCCTGGAAACCCTCTGACGCCAACTCCAACTCTATATATTTGCTTTCGGAGAGAAAAAATCAGAGAGAAGAAATTATCGCATTTTACGATACAGAGCCGCCGCCAAGCCCTAAAACCTCTTGGGAGGGCTGCTCTGGAGTCCGTTCGGGGCTCCGGAGAGGGGGATTCGTCATCGTCGTCATCATCAACCATCCTCCATCACCAATTTCATGATGCTCACCGCCGTGCGTGAGTAATTCCATCGTAGGCTTGTTGGATGGTGATGGGTTGGATGAGATTTATCATGTAATCGAGTTAGTTTTGTTAGGGTTTGATCCCTAGTATCCATTATGTTCTGAGATTGATGTTGCTATGACTTTGCTATGCTTAATGCTTGTCACTAGGGCCCGAGTGCCATGATTTCAGATCTGAACCTATTATGTTTTCATGAATATATGTGAGTTCTTGATCCTATCTTGCAAGTCCATAGTCACCTAGTATGTGTTATGATCCGGCAACCCCAAAGTGACAATAATCGGGACCACTCCCGGTGATGACCTTAGTTTGAGGAGTTCATGTATTCACTATGTGCTAATGCTTTGTTCCGGTTCTCTATTAAAAGGAGGCCTTAATATCCCTTAGTTTCCAATAAGACCCCGCTGCCACGGGAGGGTAGGACAAAAGATGTCATGCAAGTTCTTTTCCATAAGCACGTATGACTATTTATGGAATACATGCCTACATTACATTGATGAACTGGAGCTAGTTCTATGTCACCCTATGTTTTGACTGTTACATGATGAACCGCATCCGGCATAATTATCCATCACTGATCCGGTGCCTACGAGTTTTCCATATACTGGTTTACACTTATTTACTTTTATGTTGCTACTATTACAATCACTACAAAATACCAAAAATATTACTTTTGCTGTCTTTACTTTTGCTGCCGCTATCACCACTATCATATTACTTTGCTACTAAACACTTTGTTGCAGATACTAAGTTTCCAGGTGTGGTTGAATTGACAACTCAGCTGCTAATACTTGAGAATATTCTTTGGCTCCCCTTGTGTCGAATCAATAAATTTGGGTTGAATACTCTACCCTCGAAATCTGTTGCGATCCCCTATACTTGTGGGTTATCAGATCCTCAAGTTCCGTACCCAGTCCGTATAGTTGCTACCATCATCTTTCAGCTTGGTTTTCTCTAGGAACGCGTTGAAGTTGAGGACAACATTAGCGTGGGCCATTTGATCTACAAGACATATTGTGTAACATCCCAAATTTTCAATTTGGAATGTTATACATAGATCATCCATGCATATCATGATTTATTGCATTTCCGTTTCGCAATCCTCGAAATCCTAAGCAACTCAAGGACCCACGAAGAGAGTTGGGGATTTTTCTGATTTTCATATTTGATTTTTATCAAATAATGAAACGAGGATTTTGATTTTAATAATTTTTCTCTCCGAAAAATATTTCATATTAAATCAAATGAGTGGAGATAATATGACTTCTCCAAAATAATTGAAATATTGGAGGAAAAATATTAAAATCATCTATTGGATTTTATTTGGTTTTATTCGGATTTTATTTGCATTAGAAAAATTACACGTTTTCAAAATTGCATTTTAGAGCCAAGAAAATGTTCACCTCGTCCTAAATATTTTATTTAGGCGGTGAAATTTTGTTTTGGCATTTTTAGATTTCTATTTATTTTTCTAGGATTTTATTTCTGTCGACGGAATTATTTAAAAAAAAATATTGCGCGCCCGACTGGGCCGAATCCCAGCCCAGCCAGGCCGGCCCGCCTGCGCCACCGCCTCCCCAGCCGGATCGGGACCGGAGTCTCGATCGGAGCCGCCGCCGTCGCCGTGTCCAGGGCGGACACGACTCCCGAGGCCGCCCCCCCCCCTCTTTATAACCCCGCTGGAGCCCCCCTGGAGCCCCAGCCACCGCTGCCCGCAGCCGCCCGCCCCGCCGCCAGCAACCGCTCGCCCCGCCGCCTGCAACCGCCGCCGCTTGCCGCCGCCCGCACCGCGCTGGAGCTGCCGCCGCCTTCCGCCGAAGCCCCGCACCCCACGCCGCCCCGCCGCAGCGCCGGAGCCCCGCCGGAGCAGAGCCGAGGTAGCCGCCCCACCGCCCCGGTTTTCCAAAGAAAACCATTCGGGTTTTTTAGAGAAAACCCTAGTTTTCGTTTTTTTAATAGATCGGTTTTTCTCCGGTTTATTTATTTAGCGAGCGTTCGCTCGTTCGTTTGTTTTAACGAACATGTTCTTCGTTTAGATCCAGGTAACGAACGTTCGTTCGTTAACCTGTTCTTCGTTTTTCTTTTTCTCGGATTTATTCCGCGATTTTTCTGATCGCGATTTCGGATCCGATCTTAGTTTCTGTTTATCTTTTCGCTCGTTTATCAGAATCAGGCGATTCAAGCGCCTGCAGTTTCGTCTCGAAACCCTCTTTCCGGTTAATCAACTCAAACAAGTTTTTTCTACTGTAAAATTTGACCTAAGTTCAGATTAGTAAACAAAGTTTCTTTCGTTCGCTGGTTGAGTTTTGTTGCTTTGTTTGATTTGATTCTTTTGCAAACCATAGTTCTTAATTTGAACTTTCTGGTCAACCTCTCTTGTTTGAGTTTTGCTTATGCATCGTTGCTTGTTACTTATGTATGTTATTGTTTACTTGCGATAGAATTCCCGGAGTGCAAAGCGTGTTACTACGAGTCTCTAGGATTCGCGGATCGTCAGCAAGGCAAGTAACACATTGATCATACTCTTTCCAAACCCAGTTTTTGTGCATTAGTTCCAATCCTCAAACATTGCATGATTAGGATGTCATTAACTTGTGGGTTGGGAAGTAGTTGCTGAGGTAGAACCTATTTCCCTGTTATATTCAAACCCTTGGGAGTTACCTCTACGTATTGCTTATATTGCCATGCTATGCTCGTAGACGTGGTTCGGGTTTGAGTGAAATCCATGACAGTTGTGAGATTCTTAATTAATGGTTCAACTTAAGGTGGCAACTTAATCAAACAACTGGGTGGATTGAGGCACCTGGGAAACCCAGTGTTGTCTGTTTTTATTTTTGGAAATCCCGAGGTACCCGTGTGATCTTCCTATGGACCGCCACCCAGGCTCAAAGGGAACTGAGATGATTCATGCTAGAAACTTCCGTGTGCAGCCACAAGCTATTATGGGCTCTAGCATAGTTGAGTAAGTTACGTGAAGCTCTTGAAGAGGTGGATCAGCAGGTAGTGGGTTGTAGGTTTGGTATGGTCTGCCCGGAGTAGAGAGTAAATGTTTCTGAAAGACTGTGTCTCGGTCATCCGTTTCTGAAACATCATGTAGTGCGAGAAATCCAATGGAGGCGATCGAGTCTTGTGGGGAAAAGTGCGCAAACCTCTGCAGAGTGTACAATCTATTCATGGTTAACCGTGTCCCCGGTTATGGACAATTCTTGAGTATCTAGTGCTTGAGTTATCGCATGTATCTCACCATGTTTAATTAATATTGTTGGGTTGTTAATCACTTTAATTGGGATTGAGTTGGGGGTACCTTCTCAATGATGTTTCAACCACCATGATAGTTAAATTAAAATCTATTCCTTTGTTGTAGGGAAAAACTGGCTTTTCGCAAAAAACTATAACCATACAACTTTCCACCAGCCATATATGCATGTAGTGATAGAATTATTCTATTCTTGCTCTACTGTGTTATATTGCCAGCATATTCCATGTGCTGACCTGTTTTCGGGCTGCAACGTATTATGTTGCAGACTTTTCAGACGAGGAGTAAGGTTCGTTAGGTCGTTGCCGTGCAGCTCAGCTATGCCGTTGGAGTTGATGGACTCACTTTATCTTCCAAGCCTTCCGCTGTTATCATATTAGATGGCCTTGAGCCATATTATTGTAATAAGTTCTCTTTTGAGACGTTCGATGTAATAAGTGTGTGATTGCTACTCTGTTATAAATCCTTCAAGTACTGTGTGGTGTCAGCATTACTGACCAGGGATGACACCTGAGCATAGAGATTGGACTGTCTGAGGTCTGGTTGCTACAAGATGGTATCAGAGCACACGCTGAGTGTAGGACATGACCACTAAGATAAACCCTAGGTCACACTTCTCTTTTCATTTCTGACTCCTCTCCATTTTCTACTCTTTAGGATGACGGAGAAGAAGAACAAGTTTGCACAACCGGATGAATACACACCTTTTGGACGCCACTTGAAGGAAGTCACTAGGTACTTGAATATTGGAATACCAAGCTTCACCGGAACCTACAATGCCACTTTACCTGAAGAAGAGCGCTGGATGATTCAAGTACAAGTTCCAGGAAGGGCGTTCTCGCCAACTTCTAAACCCATAGAGTTTTCTTGCGAAGCACCTACCTGGAGTCTAGGCAAGAGTATGGCAGCTCACATCACCATGGGACGCAATGGAGAAGTTTACAACAGGGAGCTTAAGGACACTATTTACCAAATATGTGGGTGCCGAGACGAGCAATGGGAAGTGATCAGCACTAAGACGGATAGATCCATTGCAGCTTTCATCCAGGAGTTAAACCAGCACATTCGACGTCAGGAGAACCAGATATGTGCGGACATGATGGACTTGAAGAAGGCGAAGACTAGGATCATCGAACTGGAGGAAGAAGTCAAGTTTACCCGTGATGGATATGAGGAGGAAATCAAGACACTACTGGAGAAGAAGGACGACTTAGTCAAGAAGATCGGAATATTCATGGGAGGACCAGCACCAATAGAAGAAGAAGAACCCAAGGAAATATGCCCCGAGGACTACATCATCATCGACGACACCGACTCCGACCCTAGTGATGATGACTTTGAAGACGAAGCTGGAGCAGACATCATGGAGTCTTCCACCGATCAAAACTTCTAGATGACCACCAACTATTAGTAGTATCTTCCCCATGTATATAGTAGTAGTGAGCACTTTTGCGATAATTCTAGACCGTTTGTATGCCCTTGCTTGATTGATTGAGTGAAATGATTGTGTTTGTCTCATGTGCATATGGGTAGTGTTTTCTCATTAGACCCCTTTTCTATTCTAATCTCTTCCATCTAAACCCATCAGATGCCTCCGAGACATGACACCGGTTTTGCTTTCCCACCGGAACTCACCCAGTTGATCCAGCAGCAGAATGCCTTGATGCAATTACTAGTTCAGAACCAGGGCAACAACAACAACAACAACAACAACAACAACCACCCGCCAGTGGACAACCTAGCCCGTTTTCTAAGGTTACAGCCTCCGGTGTTTTCTAGTAGCACCGAGCCTATAGTTGCTGATGATTGGCTACGCCGTATTGGAAGGGAGTTGACCACCGCAGGTTGCACAGATGCTGAGAGGGTGCGCTTTGCCGCACATCAATTGGATGGACCAGCAGCCTCATGGTGGGAGAATTACACAGCCACTTTTCCTGTAGCCAATGTCACTTGGGACCAGTTTCAGCAAGCTTTCCGCACAGCCCATGTCTCAACTGGAGCTATGTAGATGATGAAGCGAGAGTTCCGCAACCTATGCCAGGGGAACCGTACGGTGGCTCAGTACGTGGATGAGTTTAGCAAGTTATCACGCTATGCCCCTGATGATGTGGCCACAGATGCAGCGAAGCAGGAGAAGTTTATGGAAGGGCTGAATGATGAGATGAGTATGCAGTTGATGGTAGCAACCTTCAACAACTACCAGGAGTTGGTAGATAAGCCTCTTATGATTGAGGGGAAGTAGCAGCAAATTGAGAGCCGCAAGAGGAAGTATGGACAAGGGAAGTATAATTCAGGAGCTCAGCAGAAGCCTCGCATAACCCCGAACTCGGGAGGACTTGTTCATAACCATGGAGGTCACAACCACACTAGAGGAGGATCACATAACCACAGTGGTGCTATGAATGGGAATGGGAACGGAGCTAACAACAATCAGAACCGCTCCAACCCGTCCACACCCACCAAAAGAGACCTAAGTCAGGTTACCTGCTTTAAGTGCGGGAAGACAGGGCACTATGCCAATGATTGCCCTGAAGGAAGGAATGGAAACAGAAATGGAAGCGCTGGGAAGAAGCCATATCCATTCAACAAAGGACAAGTGAACCACGTTAACGTGGAGGAGGTTGAAGAGTAGCCGGACGCGGTAATAGGTATGTTTTTGGTTAAGTCATTTACCGCTCTTGTACTTTTCGATACTGGTGCATCGCATTCATACATATCAAGGGGATTCGTGGATAAGTTTAAACTGCCAACCCAAACCCTTAGGACCCCTCTTTTAGTGAGTTCACCCGGAGCAGAGTATATGGCTAGCCGATGCTGTGACCAGATACCCTTAACCATTGGCACACATGTGTTTCCATCCGACCTAATTATCTTAGAGTCGCAAGGATTGGATGTGATATTGGGTATGGACTGGATGTCAAAATATGGAGGAAGCATTGACTGTGCTAGTAAGTAGATTTATCTCACCACCCCGGAGGGAAAAAGGATTAAGTATGTGTCTAGGCATGTGCCTAGGAGGAGCCAAGTGAATGCCCTTATGGGAGTTGTTCAGGAGGAACTGCCAGTAGTAAAGGATTACCCGGATGTTTTCCCAGAGGAATTACCAGGCATGCCACCGGACAGAGACATTGAGTTTTTGATAGAACTGTTGCCAGGGACAGGACCAATATCCAAGAGACCCTATCGGATGCCTGCAAATGACCTGGAGGAAATTAAGAAACAGATCGAGGAGTTATTTGAGAAAGGATACATCCGAAGAAGTTCATCACCTTGGGGAGCCCCTGTACTTTTGATTGAGAAGAAGGATAAATCCCTAAGGATGGTTGTTGATTATCGAGCCTTGAATGAAGTGACGATCAAGAACAAGTACCCACTACCGATGATCAACGATCTATTTGATCAATTGCAAGGAGCTAAAGTGTTCTCAAAGATCGATTTGCGATCGGGGTATCATCAGTTGAAGATACGAGAGAAGGACATACCAAAGACGGCGTTCACAACGCGATATGGATTATACGAGTATACGGTCATGTCGTTTGGACTGACTAACGCCCCTGCCTATTTCATGAGCATGATGAACAAGGTGTTCATGGAGTATTTGGATAAGTTTGTTGTGGTATTTATTGATGATATCATGGTATACTCGAAGAACGAAGAGGAGCACAAGGAGCATTTGCGTTTAGTTCTCGAGAAGCTCAGGGAACACCAGTTGTATGCTAAGTTTAGCAAATGCGAGTTTTGGCTGAAGGAAGTCGGATTCCTTGGACATGTTATATCAGGAGAAGGTATAGCAGTAGACCCCAGCAAGGTTCAGTCAGTCACTGAATGGTTGGCACCCACCTCAGTTAGCGAGATCCGCAGTTTTCTTGGACTCACAGGATACTACCGGAGATTCATTGAGAATTTTTCCAAGATTGCAAAGCCAATGACTGAACTGTTAAAGAAAGATACCAAGTTTAAATGGACAGAAGATTGTGAAGCAAGTTTCCAGGAGTTGAAGGAACGTTTCTGGTGGATTGGTATGAAGAAGGATATTGCTGAGTATGTAGCCGTATGTGATGTATGTCAGAGAGTCAAGGCAGAACATCAGAAGCCAGCAGGACTGTTACAGCCTATGCCGATACCCGAATGGAAGTGGGATAAACTTGGCATGGACTTTATCACCGGATTACCCAGGACTAAAGCAGGATATGATACCATATGGGTAGTAGTTGATCGTTTGACCAAAGTAGCTCACTTCATCCTAGTGAAAACCACCTATACAAGTGCAAAGTTGGCCAAGATCTATATGTCCAGGATCGTATGTCTACATGGAGTTCCGAGGACCATCATATCAGATCGAGGAACACAGTTTACTTCAAAGTTTTGGCACCAGTTGTTGCGTAACGTAGCAGAAATTCAAAATTTTCTTACGTGTCACCAAGATCTATCTATGGAGAAACCAGCAACGAGGGGAAGGATAGTGCATCTACATACCCTTGTAGATCGCTAAGCGGAAGCATTCAAGAGAACGGGGTTGAAGGAGTCATACTCGTCGTGATCCAAATCACCGGAGATCCTAGTGCCGAACGGACGGCACCTCCGCGTTCAACACACGTACAGCTCGGTGATGTCTCCCATGCCTTGATCCAGCAAGGAGAGAGGGAGAGGTTGAGGAAGACTCCGTCCAGCAGCAGCACAACAGCGTGGTGGTGGTGGAGGAGCGTGGCAATCCTGCAGGGCTTCGCCAAGCACCGCGTGAGAGGAGGAGGGAGAGAGGCAGGGTTGCGCCATGAATGAGTCAAAACTCATCTGTTGGCATCCCCAAAAGTGCTCAAGTATATATAGGGGAGAGGGAGGGGGTGCGCCCCACCTAGGGTTCCACCCTAGGGGCGGTGGCCAGCCCAAAACCCCATCTAGTGGGGCGGCCAAGGGGGGGGGAGAGGGGAAACTTGCCCCCCAAGTTAGGTGGGTGCGCCCCCTCCCCAAACCCTAGGCGCCTTGGGACCTTGTGGGGGGGCGCACCAGCCCACCTGGGGCTGGTCCCCTCCCACACTTGGCCCATGCAGCCCTCCGGGGCTGGTGGCCCCACTTGGTGGACCCCCGGGACCCTCTCGGTGGTCCCGGTACGTTACCGATAAAACCCGAAACTTTTCCGGTGACCAAAACAGGACTTCCCATATATAAATCTTTACCTCCGGACCATTCCGGAACTCCTCGTGACGTCCGGGATATCATCCAGGACTCCGAACAACATTCGGTAACCACGTATATCTATTCCTTATAACCCTAGCGTCATCGAACCTTAAGTGTGTAGACCCTACGGGTTCGGGAACCATGCAGACATGACCGAGACGTTCTCCGGTTAATAACCAACAGCGGGATCTGGATACCCATGTTGGTTCCCACATGTTCCACGATGATCTCATAGGATGAACCACGATGTCGAGGATTCGATCAATCCCGTATACAATTCCCTTTGTCTAGCGGTATTGTACTTGCCCGAGATTCGATCGTCGGTATCCCGATCCCTTGTTCAATCTCGTTACTGGCAAGTCTCTTTACTCGTTTCGTAACACATCATCCCGTGATCAACTCCTTGATCACATTGTGCACATTATGATGATGTCCTACCGAGTGGGCCCAGAGATACCTCTTCGTCACACAGAGTGACAAATCCCAGTCTCGATTCGTGCCAACCCAACAGACACTTTCGGAGATACCTGTAGTGTACCTTTATAGCCACCCAGTTACGTTGTGAAGTTTGGCACACCCAAAGTATTCCTACGGTATCCGGGAGTTGCACAATCTCATGGTCTAACGAAATGATAATTGACATTAGAAAAGCTTTAGCATACGAACTACACGATCTTTGTGCTAGGCTTAGGATTGGGTCTTGTCCATCACATCATTCTCCTAATGATGTGATCCCGTTATCAACGACATCCAATGTCCATGGTCAGGAAACCTTAACCATCTATTGATCAACGAGCCAGTCAACTAGAGGCTTACTAGGGACATGGTGTTGTCTATGTATCCACACATGTATCTGAGTTTCCTATCAATACAATTCTAGCATGGATAATAAACGATTATCATGAACAAGGAAATATAATAATAATCAATTTATTATTGCCTCTAGGGCATATTTCCAACACCAGTTACACCAGACTTTGGGAACGAGGTTGGAGTTCAGTACAGCGTTTCACCCGCAGACAGATGGACAGACCGAGAGAGTCAATCAAATTTTGGAGGACATGTTGAGAGCCTGTGCGCTAGATTATGGATCTAGTTGGGATGACAATTTGCTGTATGCAGAGTTCTCATACAACAATAGCTACCAAACCAGTTTGAAGATGGCACCGTTTGAAGCCCTGTATGGACGCAGGTGCAGAACACCGTTGATGTGGGATGAGGTAGGAGACCGATAGTTGTTTGGACCAGACTTGATTAAGAAATCCGAGGAGAAGGTAAAACTGATCCGAGACCGACTGAAGATTGCCCAGTCCAGGCAGAAGAGTTATGCAGACTCAAAACGCAAGGAGGTAACCTACGAGATTGGAGATAGAGCATATCTGCGAGTATTGCCCTTGCGTGGAGTGAAACATTTTGGAGT
Source organism: Triticum urartu (assembly GCF_003073215.2). Classification (NCBI taxonomy): domain Eukaryota; kingdom Viridiplantae; phylum Streptophyta; class Magnoliopsida; order Poales; family Poaceae; genus Triticum; species Triticum urartu. The sequence continues at coordinate 253,568,776 of NC_053024.1, forward strand.
TAAAGGAAAGTTAGCCCCGAGATTTGTAGGACCGTATCGCATTTTGGAACGGATGGGAGAAGTTGCCTACAAGTTGGAGCTACCTGAGGGATTGTCAGGAGTCCACGATGTGTTCCACGTTTCATAGCTAAAGAAGTGTCATGCTGAGATGGCTGATATACCATTAAGAGATACAGTACCCTTGGAAGCGATTCAGTTGGACAGTGATTTGACTTACGAGGAGAAGCCAGTTAAGATTCTTGAGTTTGCCAGCAGAGTCACCCGTAGTAAGGTTATCAAGTATTGCAAAGTTCAATGGAGCCACCATACCGAAGATGAAGCCACCTAGGAACGAGAGGATGATCTCCGCAAGGAACACCCATACCTATTTTCTAGCCAACCCGAATCTCGAGGGCGAGATTCATCTTAAGGGGGGTAGGTTTGTAACATCCCAAATTTTCAATTTGGAATGTTATACATAGATCATCCATGCATATCATGATTTATTGCATTTCCGTTCCGCAATCCTCGAAATCCTAAGCAACTCAAGGACCCACGGAGAGAGTTGGGGATTTTTTCGGTTTTCATATTTGATTTTTATCAAATAATGAAATGAGGATTTTGATTTTAATAATTTTTCTCTCCGAAAAATATTTCATATTAAATCTAATGAGTGGAGATAATATGACTTCTCCAAAATAATTGAAATATTGGAGGAAAAATATTGAACTCATTTATTGGATTTTATTTGGTTTTATTCAGATTTTATTTGCATTAGAAAAATTGCACGTTTTCAAAATTGCATTTTAGAGCCAAGAAAATGTTCACCTCGTCCTAAATATTTTATTTAGGCGGTGAAAATTTGTTTTGGCATTTTTAGATTTTTATTTATTTTTCTAGGATTTTATTTCTGTCGGTGGAATTATTTTAAAAAAAATACTGCGTGCCCGACTGGGCCGAAGCCCAGCCCAGCCAGGCCGGCCAGCCCGCGCCACCGCCTCCCCAGCCGGATCGGGACCGGAGTCCCGATTGGAGCCGCCGCCGCCGCCGTGTCCGGGGCGGACACGCCTCCCGAGGCCGCCCCCTTCCCCAAGTTGCCCCCTCTTTATTACCCCGCCGGAACCCCCCCTGGAGCCCCAGCCACCGCCGCCCGCAACCACTCGCCCCGCCGCCTGCAGCCGCCGCGCTGCCGCCGCCCGCGCCACGCCGGAGCCGTCGCCGCCTTCCGCCGCAGCCCCGCACCCCACGCCGCCCCGCCGCAGCGCCGGAGTCCCGTCGGAGCCGAGCCGAGGTAGCCGCCCTGCCGCCCCGGTTTTCCAAAGAAAACCATTTGGTTTTTTTAGAGAAAACCCTAGTTTTCGTTTTTTTAATAGATCGGTTTTTCTCCAGTTTATTTATTTAGCGAACGTTCGCTCGTTCGTTTGTTTTAACGAACGTGTTCTTCGCTTAGATCCACATAACGAACGTTCGTTCGTTAACTTGTTCTTCGTTTTTCTTTTCCTTGGATTTATTCCGCGATTTTTCTGATCGCGATTTCGGATCCGATCTTAGTTTCTGTTTATCTTTTCGCTCGTTTATCGAAATCAGACGATTCAAGCGCCTGGAGTTTCGTCTCGAAACCCTCTTTCCGGTTAATCAACTCAAACAAGTTTTGGCTACTATAAAATTTGACCTAAGTTCAGATTAGTAAATGAAGTTTCTTTCGTTCGCTGGTTGAGTTTTGTTGCTTTGTTCGATTTGATTCTTTTGCAAACCAGAGTTCTTAAGTTGAACTTTCTGGTCAACCTCTCTTGTTTGAGTTTTGCTTGTGCATCGTTGCTTGTTACTTATGTATGTTATTGTTTCTTGCGATAGAATTCCCAGAGTGCGAAGCGTGTTACTACGAGTCTCTAGGATTCGCGGATCGTTAGCAAGGCAAGTAACACATTGATCATACTCTTTCCAAACCCAGTTTTTGTGCATTAGTTCCAATCCTCAAACATTGCATGATTAGGATGTCATGAACTTGTGGGTTGGGAAGTAGTTGCTGAGGTAGAACCTATTGCCCTGTTATATTCAAACCCTTGGGAGTTACCTCTACGTATTGCTTATATTGCCATGCTATGCTCGTAGACGTGGTTCGGGTTTGAGTGAAATCCATGACAGTTGTGAGATTCTTAATTAATGGTTCAACTCAAGGTGGCAACTTAATCAAACAACTGGGTGGATTGAGGCACCTGGGAAACCCAGTGTTGTCTGTTTTTATTTTTGGAAATCCCGGGGTACCCGTGTGATCTTCCTATGGACCGCCACCCAGGCTCAAAGGGAACTGAGATGATTCATGCTAGAAACTTCCGTGTGCAGCCACAAGCTATTATGGGCTCTAGCATAGTTGAGTAAGTTACGTGAAGCTCTTGAAGAGGTGGATCAGTAGGTAGTGGGTTGTAGGTTTGGTATGGTCTGCCCGGAGTAGAGAGTTAATGTTTCTGAAAGACTGTGTCTCGGTCATCCGTTTCTCAAACATCATGCAGTGCGAGAAATCCAACGGAGGCGGTTGAGTCTTGTGGGGAAAAGTGCGCAAACCTCTGCAGAGTGTACAATCTAATCATGGTTAGCCGTGTCCCCGGTTATGGACAATTCTTGAATATCTAGTGCTTGAGTTATCACGTGTATCTCACCATGTTTAATTAATATTGTTGGGTTGTTAATCACTTTAATTGGGATTGATTTGGGGGTACCTTCTCAATGATGTTTCAACCACCATGATAGTTAAATTAAAATATATTCCTTTGTTGTAGGGAAAAATTGGCTTTTCGCAAAAAACTATAACCATACAGCTTTCCACCAGCCATATATGCATGTAGTGATAGAATTATTCTATTCTTGCTCTACTGTGTTATATTGCCAGCATATTCCATGTGCTGGCCCATTTTCGGGCTGCAACGTATTATGTTGCAGACTTTTCATACGAGGAGTAAGGTTCGTTAGGTTGTTGCCGTGCATCTCAGCTATGCCGTTGGAGTTGATGGACTCACTTTATCTTCCAAGCCTTCCGCTGTTATCGTATTAGATGGCCTTAAGCCATATTATTGTAATAAGTTCTCTTTTGAGACATTCGATGTAATAAGTGTGTGATCGCTACTCTGTTATAAATCCTTCAAGTACTGTGTGGTGTCAGCATTACTGATCCAGGGATGACACCTGAGCACAGAGATTGGACCATATGAGGTCTGGTCGCTACATATTGTAAAGATTTTAGACTAAGTTCATGATAATTAAGTTCATCTAATCAAATTATTTAATGAACTCCCACTCAGATAGACATCCCTCTAGTCATCTAAGTGATACATGATCCGATTCAACTAGGCCGTGTCCAACCATCACGTGAGACGGACTAGTCATCATTGGTGAACATCTTCATGTTGATCGTATCTTCTATATGACTCATGTTCGACCTTTCGGTCTTCCGTGTTCCGAGGCCATGTCTGTACATGCTAGGCTCGTCAAGTCAACCTAAGTGTTTTGCGTGTGTAAATCTGGCTTACACCCGTTGTATGCGAATGTTAGAACCTATCACACCCGATCATCACATGGTGCTTCGGAACAATGGACCTTAGCAACGGTGCACAGTTAGGGAGAACACTTTCTTGAAATTATTGCGAGGGATCATCTTATTTATGCTACCGTCGTTCTAAGCAAATAAGATGTAAAACATGATAAACATCACATGCAATCAAATAGTGACATGATAGGGCCAATATCATTTTGCTCCTTTTGATCTCCATCTTTGGGGCGCCATGATCATCATCGTCACCGGCATGACACCATGATCTCCATCATCATGATCTCCATCATCATGTCTTCATGAAGTTGTCTCGTCAACTATTACTTCTACTACTATGGCTAACGGTTAGCGATAAAGTAAAGTAATTACATGACGTATAAGTTGACACGCAGGTCATAAATAAATTAAGACAACTCATATGGCTCCTGCCAGTTGTCATACTCATCGACATGCAAGTCGTGATTCCTATTACAAGAACATGATCAATCTCATACATCACATATATCATTCATCACATCCTTTTGTCCATATCACATCACACGGCATATACTGCAAAACCAAGTTAGACGTCCTCTAATTGTTGTTGCAAGTTTTTACGTGGCTGCTATAGGTTTCTAGCAAGAACGTTTCTTACCTACGCCAAAACCACAACATGATATTCCAATTTATATTTACCCTTCATAAGGACCCTTTTCATCGAATCCGATCCGACTAAAGTGGGAGAGACAGACACCCTCTAGCCACCTTATGCAACTTGTGCATGTCAGTCGGTGGAACCAGTCTCACATAAGCATACGTGTAAGGTCGGTCCGGGCCGCTTCATCCCACGATGCCGCCGAATCAAGATAAGACTAGTAACGGCAAGTAAATTGACAAAATCGACGCCCACAATAACTTGTGTTATACTCGTGCATAGAAACTACGCATAGACCTAGCTCATGATGCCACTGTTGGGGATCATAGCAGAAATTTAAAATTTTCTACGCATCACCAAGATCAATATATGGAGTCATCTAGCAACGAGAGGGAGAGTAGTGCATCTACATACCCTTGTAGATCGCAAGCGGAAGCGTTCAAGAGAACGGGGTTGATGGAGTCGTACTTGTCGTGATCCAAATCATCGAAGATCCTAGCGCCGAATGGACGGCACCTCCGCGTTCAACACATGTACAGAATGAGGATGTCTCCCGCACCTTGATATAGCAAGGAGGAGGGAGAGGTTGAGGAAGAGGGCTCCAACAGTAGCACGACGGCGTGGTGATGGTGGAGCAGCAGTACTCCAGCAGGGCTTCGCCAAGCTCTTGCAGAGGAGGAGAGGTGTTGGGGAGGGGAGGGGCTGCGCCTTGGATGTGGTGTGCAGCCCTCCCCTCGCCCCTCTATATATAGGGGAAGGAGGAAGGGGGCCGGCCCCCTCTAGATGAGATCTAGAGGGGGGCGGCGGCCAAGGGGAGGGGGCTTGCCCCCCAAGCAAGGGGGGCGCCCCCTTTAGGGTTTCCCCCCAACCCTAGGCGCATGGGCCCAAGGGGGGATGCGCCCAGCCCATGTAGGGCTGGTTCCCTTTCCTCTACAGCTCATTAGGCCCTCTGAGAGAGGTGGCCCCTCTCGGTGGACCCCTGGAACCCCTCCGGTGGCCCCGATACAATACCGATATGCCCCCGAACCTTTCCGGTGACCGTATGACAACTTCCTACATATAAATCTTCACCTCCGGACCATTCCGGAACTCCTCGTGACGTCCCGGATCTCATCCGGGACTCCGAACAACATTCGGTAATCACATACAAGTCTTCCTAATAACCCTAGCGTCATCGAACCTTAACTGTGTAGACCCTACGGGTTCGGGAACCATGCAGGCATGACCGAGACAACTCTCCGGCCAATAACCAACAGCGGGATCTGGATACCCATGTTGGCTCCCACATGTTCCACGATGATCTCATCGGATGAACCACGATGTCGAGGATTCAAGCAATCCCGTATACAATTCCCTTTGTCAATCGGTACGTTACTTGCCCGAGATTCGATCGTCGGTATCCCAATACCTCGTTCAATCTCGTTACCGGCAAGTCACTTTACTCGTTCTATAATGCATGATCCCATGACCAACTACTTAGTCACACTGAGCTCATTATGATGATGCATTACTGAGTGGGCCCAAAGATACCTCTCCGTCATATGGAGTGACAAATCCCAGTCTCGATTCATGCCAACCCAACAGACACTTTCGGAGATACCTGTAGTGCACCTTTATAGCCACCCAGTTACGTTGTGACGTTTGGTACACCCAAAGCACTCCTACGGTATCCGGGAGTTGCACAATCTCATGGTAAGGAAATGATACTTGACACTTAGAAAAGCTCTAGCAGACGAACTACACGATCTTGTGCTATGCTTAGTATTGGGTCTTGTCCATCACATCATTCTCCTAATGATGTGATCCCGTTATCAATGACATCCAATGTCCATGGTCAGGAAACCATAACCATCTATTGATCAAGGAGCTAGTCAACTAGAGGCTCACTAGGGACATGTTATGGTCTATGTATTCACACATGTATTACGATTTCCAGATAACACAATTATAGCATGAACAATAGACAATTATCATGAAAAAGGAAATATAATAATAACCATTTTATTATTGCCTCTAGGGCATATTTCCAACAAGGAACCCGTGCAGCGGGCCTCTGCGTCGGGTCTCACTCCTTGAAAGGTGGTGTTACTAGGCTTGATTCTTGACGGGTCGATGCCCATTTTGCGGACAGTGTCTTGATAAATCAAGTTAAGACTGCTACCGCCGTCCATAAGGACTCGAGTGAGATGGAATCCATCGATGATTGGATCGAGGACCTGGGCTGCCGAACCATCATGACGGATACTGGTCGGGTGGTCCCTACGGTCGAAGGTGATCGGACAAGCCGACCAAGGTTGAATTTTGGGGCGACCGGCTCTACGGCATAGACGTCCCTTAGTGCGTGCTTGCGCTCCCTCTTGGGGATATGAGTGACGTATACCATATTCACTGTTTTTACCTCAGGGGGGAATTTTTTCTGTCCCCCAGTGTTCGGTGGGAGGGGCTCATTGTCGTACTCGCTTGGTGGCCCTTTCCCCTTATGTTCGGTAGTTAACTTACCGGCCTGTTTGAAGACCCAACAGTTTCCGTTGAAATGATTTGCAGGCTTGTCGGGGGTACCATGAATCTGGCAAGGCCGATCGAGTATTTTGTCTAAATTGTATGGGTCATCCCTGTTCCCTTTGAATGGCTTCTTCAGCTCACCGTGTTTAGAGCAGCTGAATCCGACGTTGACCGATATGTCTTCGGTTTCTTCATTGTTGTTCCGACGCCTGTGCTTGTTACGTCGCGCTCGTCCATTGTCGTCCCTGGCTCTGGAGGTGCCGGGATCGCTGGTATTGTTGCTTCTACAAGCTAACCAGCTGTCTTCTCTCGCGGGTCATGAGTGCGGTAAGGGCTGCCATAGACTTTGGCTTTTCTTGGCCGAGGTGTCGGGCAAGCCATTCATCGCGGACGCTATGTTTAAAGGCCGCTAGGTCTTCAGCGTCCGGACAGTCGATGATTTGGTTCTTTTTAATTAGGAACCGAGTCCAGAGTTTGCGGGATGACTCTCCGGGTTGCTGGACTATGGGACTAAGGTCATCGGCATCCGGTGGCCAGACATAAGTACCTTGAAAGTCATCTCGAAATGCATCCTCCAAATCTTCCCGGCTGCCAATAGAGTTCTCTGTGAGGCTATTTAACTAGTGTTGTGCTGGTCCTTTTAGCTTTAGGGGGAGGTATTTAATGGCATGGAGATCGTCACCGCGAGCCATGTGAATATGGACAAGAAAGTCTTCAATCCATACCGCAGGATCTGTTGTTCCATCATATGCTTCAATGTTCACGGGTTTAAACCCTTCTGGGAACTGGTGCTGCATTACTTCATCGGTAAAGTATAAGGGGTGTGTGATGTCTACTACACAACCTTCTTCTTGTAGACGTTGTTGGGCCTCCAAGTGCAGAGGTTTGTAGGATAGTAGCAAATTTCCCTCAAGTGGATGACCTAAGGTTTATCAATCTGTGGGAGGCGTAGGATGAAGATGGTCTCTCTCAAGCAACCCTACAACCAAATAACAAAGAGTCTCTTGTGTCCCCAACACACCCAATACAATGGCCAATTGTATAGGTGCACTAGTTCGGCGAAGAGATGGTGATACAAGTGCAATATGGATAGTACATAATGGTTTTTGTAATCTGAAAATATAAAAACAGCAAGGTAACTAATGATAAAAGTGAGCACAAACGGTATTGCAATGTGTTGAGACAAGGCCTAGGGTTCATACTTTCACTAGTGCGAGTTCTCTCAACAATAATAACATAATTGGATCATATAACTATCCCTCAACATGCAACAAAGAGTCACTCCAAAGTCACTAATAGCGGAGAACAAACGAAGAGATTATGGTAGGGTACGGAACCACCTCAAAGTTATCCTTTCTGATCGATCTATTCAAGAGTCCGTAGTAAAATAACATGAAGCTATTCTTTCCGTTCAATCTATCATCGAGTTCTTACTAGAATAACACCTTAAGACACAAATCAATCAAAACCCTAATGTCACCTAGATACTCCAATGTCACCTCAAGTATCCGCGGGTATGATTATACGATATGCATCACACAATCTCAGATTCATCTATTCAAACCAACACAAAGTACTTCAAAGAGTGCCCCACAGTTTCTACCGGAGAGTCAAGACAAAAACGTGTGCCAACCCCTATGCATAGGTTCATGGGCGGAACCCGCAAATTGATCACCAAAACATACATCAAGTGAATCAATAGAATAACCCATTGTCACCACGGTTATCCCATGCAAGACATATATCAAGTGTTCTCAAATCCTTAAAGACTCAATCCGATAAGATAACTTCAAAGGGAAAACTCAATCCATTACAAGAGAGTAGAGGGGGAGAAACATCATAAGATCCAACTATAATAGCAAAGCTCGCAATACATCAAGATCGTATCACCTCAAGAACACGAGAGAGAGAGAGATCAAACATATAGCTATTGGTACATACCCTCAGCCCCGAGGGATAACTACTCCCTCCTCGTCATGGAGAGCACCGGGATGATCAAGATGGCCACCAGAGAGGGATTCCCCTCCGGCACGGTGCCGGAACGGGTCTAGATTGGTTTTCGGTGGCTACGGAGGCTTCTGGTGGCGGAACTCCCGATCTATTGTGTTCCCCGATGGTTTTAGGGTATATGGGTATATATGGGAGGAAGAAGCACATCGGTGGACCTCCGGGCTGTCCACGAGGCAGGGGGCGCGCCCAGGGGGGCGGGCGCGACCCCACCCTCGTGGGCAGCCCGGGACTCTTCTAGTCCATCTCTGATACTTCGTGGGATTCTTCTGGTCCAAAAATAAGTTCCGTGAAGTTTCAGGTCAATTGGACTCCGTTTGATTTTCCTTTTCTGTGATACTCTAAAACAAGGAAAACACAGAAACTGGCACTGCACTCTAGGTTAATAGGTTAGTCCCAAAAATCATACAAAATAGCATACAAATGCATATAAAACATCCAAGGTTGATAATATAATAGCATGGAACAATCAAAAATTATAGATACGTTGGAGACGTATCAGCATCCCCAAGCTTAATTCCTGCTCGTCCTCGAGTAGGTAAATGATAAAAACAGAATTTTTGATGTGGAATGCTACCTGACATATTTATCCATGTAATTCTTTATTGTGGCAAGAATATTCAGATCCATAAGATTCAAGACAAAAGTTTGATATTGACATAAAAATAATAATACTTCAAGCATACTACCAAAGTAATCATGTCTTCTCAAAATAACATGGCCAAAGAAAGCTATCCCTACAAAAACATATAGTCTGGCTATGCTCCATCTTCACCACACAAAATATTTAAATCATGCACAACCCCGATGACAAGCCAAGCAATTGTTTCATACTTTTGATGTTCTCAAATTTTTTCAATCTTCACGCAATACACGAGTGTGAGCCATGGACATAGCACTATAGGTGGAATAGAATGGTGGTTGTGGAGAAGACAAAAAGGAGAAGATAGTCTCACATCAACTAGGTGTATCAACGGCTATGGATATGCCCATCAATAGATATCAATGTGAGTGAGTAGGGTTTTCCATGCAACGGATGCACTGGAGCTATAAATGTATGAAAGCTCAACAAAAGAAACTAGTGGGTGTGCATCCAGCTCACTTGCTCACAAAGACCTAGGGCATTTTGAGGAAGCCCATCATTGGAATATACAAGCCAAGTTCTATAATGAAAGATTCCCACTAGTATATGTAAGTGACAACATAGGAGACTCTCTATCATGAAGATCATGGTGCTACTTTGAAGCACAAGTGTCGTAAAAGGATAGTAGCATTGCCCCTTCTCTCTTTTTCTCTTATTTTATTTTTTTTAATTCTTTTTATTTGGGCCTTCTCTTTTTTATGGCCTCTTTTTTTGGGGGGCTTCTTTGGCCTCTTTTTTTTATTTTTTGTCCGGAGTCTCATCCCAACTTGTGGGGGAATCATAGTCTCCATCATCCTTTTCTCACTGGGACAATGCTCTAATAATGAAGATCATCACACTTTTATTTACTTACAACTCAAGAATTACAACTCGATACTTAGAACAAAATATGACTCTATATGAATGCCTTCGGCAGTGTACCGGGATGTGCAATGACTCATGAGTGACATGTATGAAAGAATTATGAACGGTGGCTTTGCCACAAATACAATGTCAACTACATGATCATGCAAAGCAATATGACAATGATGGAGCGCGTCATAGTAAACGGAACGGTGGAAAGTTGCATGGAAATATATCTCGGAATGGCTATGGAAATGCCATGATAGGTAGGTATGGTGGCTGTTTTGAGGAAGGTATATGGTGGGTTTATGGTACCGGCGAAAGTTGCGTGGTACTAGAGAGGCTAGCAATGGTGGAAGGGTGAGAGTGCGTATAATCCATGGACTCAACATTAGTCATAAAGAACTCACATACTTATTGCAAAAATCTATTAGTTATCGAAACAAATACTACACGCACGCTCCTAGGGGGGTAGATTGGTAGGAAAAGACCATCGCTCGTCCCCGACCGCCACTCATAAGGAAGACAGTCAATAAATAAATCATGCTCCGACTTCATCACATAACAGTTCACCATACGTGCATGCTACGGGAATCACAAACTTCAACACAAGTATCTCTCAAATTCATAACTACTCACTAGCATGACTCTAATATTACCATCTCCATATCTCAAAACAATCATCAAGTATCAAACTTCTCATGGTATTCAATGCACTTTATATGAAAGTTTTTATTATATCCCTCTTGGATGCCCATAATATTAGGACTAAATTCATAACCAAAGAAAATTAACATGTTGTTTAGGACTCTCAAAATAATATAAGTGAAGCATGAGATATCAATTATTTCTATAGAATAAAACCACCACCGTGCTCTAAAAAGATATAAGTGAAGCACTAGAGCAACAACAAATTACTCCGAAAGATATAAGTGAAGATCAATGAGTAGTCGAATAATTATGCAACTATGTGAAGACTCTCTAACAATTAATAATTTCAGATCTTGGTATTTTATTCAAACAGAAATAAAAACTAAATAAAATAAAATGACGCTCCAAGAAAAACACATATCATGCGGTAAATAAAAATATAGCTCCAAGTAAAGTTACCGATGAACGAAGACGAAAGAGGGGATGCCATCCGGGGCATCCCCAAGCTTAGGCTCTTGGTTGTCCTTGAATATTAACTTGGGGTGCCTTGGTCATCCCCAAGCTTATGCTCTTGCCACTCCTTATTCTATAGAAATAATCTGTATTCCAACTCATCTATGGTTCATACCCTCCGATACTACTCATAGATTCATCAAAATAAGCAAACAACACATAGAAAACAGAATCTGTCAAAAACAGAACAGTCTGTAGTAATCTGAAACAAACGTATACTTCTGGAACTCATAAAATTCTCAAATAAATTGCTGAACGTGAGGAATTTATATATTAATCGTCTGTAAAAATAATTAACTAAATATCACTTTCCAAATAGAAATGGCAGCAGTTCTCGTGAGTGCTAAAGTTTCTGTTTTTTACAGCAAGATTAAAAAGACTTTCCCCAAGTCTTCCCAACGGTTCTACTTGGCACAAACACTAATTAAACACAAAAAAACAGAGGCTAGATAAATTATTTATTACTAAACAGGAAAAAAATTCAAGGAATAAAAATAAAGTTGGGTTGCCTCCCAACAAGCGCCATCGTTTAACGCCCCTAGCTAGGCATGATGATTTCAATGATGCTCACATAAAAGATAAGAATTGAAACATAAAGAGAGCATCATGAAGAATATGACTAACACATTTAAGCCTAAACCAATTCCTATGCATAGGGATTTTGTGAGCAAACAACTTGTGGGAACAAGAATCAACTTGCATATGAAGGTAAAACAAGGATAACTTCAAGATTTTCAACACATAGAGAGGAAACTTGATATTATTGCAATTCCTACAAGCATATGTTCCTCCCTCATAATAATTTTCAGTAGCATCATGAATGAATTCAACAATATAACCAGCACCTAAATTATTCTTTTCATGATCTACAAGCATAGAAAATTTACTACTCTCTACATAAGCAAAATTCTTCTCATGAATAGTAGTGGGAGCAAACTCAATGAAATAACTATCATGTGAAGCATAATCCAATTGAAAAATAAAATCATGATGACAAGTTTCATGGTTATCATTATTCTTTGTAGCATACATGTCGTCACAATAATCATCATAGATAGCAACTTCGTTCTCATAATCAATTGGAACCTCTTCCGAAATAGTGGATTCATCACTAAATAAAGTCATGACCGCTCCAAATCCACTTTCATCAATATAATCATCATAAATAGGAGGCATGCTTTCATCATAATAAATTTTCTCATAAAAACTTGGGGGACAAAAAATATCATCTTCATCAAACATAGCTTCCCCAAGCTTGTGGCTTTGCATATCATTAGCATCATGGATATTCAAGGAATTCATACTCACAACATTGCAATCATGCTCATCATTCAAAGATTTAGTGCCAAACATTCTAATGCATTCTTCTTCTAACACTTTGGCACAATTATCGGAATCCTTATTTTCATGATAGATATTAAAAAGATGAAGCATATGAGGTACCCTTAGTTCCATATTTTTTGTAATTTTATTTTATAAACTAAACTAGTGCTAAAACAAGAAATAAAAAGATTCGATTGCAAGATCTAAAGATATACCTTCAAGCGCTAACCTCCCCGGCAACGGCGCCAGAAAAGAGCTTGATGTCTACTACACAACCTTCTTCTTATAGACGTTGTTGGGCCTCCAAGTGCAAAGATTTGTAGGACAGTAGCAAATTTCCCTCAAGTGGATGACCGAAGGTTTATTAATCCGTGGGAGGCGTAGGATGAAGATGGTCTCTCTCAAGCAACCCTGCAACCAAATAACAAAGAGTCTCTTGTGTCCCCAACACACCCAATACAATGGCAAATTGTATAGGTGCACTAGTTCGGCGAAGAGATGGTGATACAAGTGCAATATGGATAGTAGATGATGGTTTTTGTAATCTGAAAATATAAAAACAGCAAGGTAACTAATAATAAAAGTGAGCACAAATGGTATTGCAATGTGTTGAGACAAGGCCTAGGGTTCATACTTTCACTAGTGCAAGTTCTCTCAACAATAATAACATAATTGGATGTAACATCTCAAATTTTCAATTTGGAATGTTTTACAAATATTAGCTAAGCATCTATGCATTTTGTTTGAATTGAGTGACATCTGGAATTTTTTCAGAGGCATTTGAGTTGTTGTTTGAGTTGGATTCAACTTGGCAATTGAAAGTTATCCCTCACAAATACTTGAGAAAAAAATATGAGAGGAGCTAACATGACACTCCAAAAATGTCAGAAGAAAATATTGCCAAAAGGTTTGAATTCAAATTTGAATTTTATTTGGAGTTTGCAGAAAATGTTTTTTTAGTATCTGTTTTGCCTCTGGAAAAATGTCCACGTTGTAGGATTAATTCCCCTGAGAATTTTGATATATATATATATATGTCTTATATAAAAATATTATAGTTTTCTCTTAGTTTAGTTTTTCTCTCTGCCTTATTCAAAAAAAAGGAAAAGAACCCCCGAGCTAGCCAGGCCAACCGGCCCAGACAGCCACCTGGCGCGGCCCAACAGCGAGCCACAGCCGCAGCCCAGCCGCGCCCGCACCCGAATCCCCTTGCGACCAGTCGCCCGACCGGACCCTTCCCTCTCTCTCTCACTGACCGCGAGGGCCCGCCCTCATCTTAACCCCTCGCCCACGGCATGCCGCACCAGAGCGCGACCACCGCCGCCCGTCGCCGCGATCTTCTCAGGATCGCGAGCCCGAGTTGCCCCCTCGCCCACGATCATGCCCTATATAAAGCCCGGCCCCTCCTCTTCCAAATCCCCCTAAAACCCTAGCCCAAAACCCACCGCAGCTCGCGCCCTCCTCCTTTGGATCTCGCCGCAGCCGCCTTAGTTCATCGCCGCCTCCACCGCCGGTGAGCAACAGCACGACTCCCTCTTCCACCTTTGAGCTCCCCCCGATGTTGCGCATCGTTTTGACATGGTCTGCCTTCCTCTTACCCACAGCAGCGACGACCCCGAGCTCGACCGCCGCTCGCCGGAGCTGTAGCTCGCCAGGGAGCCGTCGTCATCGCCCCGGTCGTTTCTGTCGTTCCCGAGCGACCCTGACATCACCACCGCCTCCGCCTCGCTCTGCCGCATCCGCCCGACGTCTTTGCCACCTTCGCCGATCGCCGGAGACCCCGCCCCGCTTGACGCCGACCTCCGCCACCCTCTGTCGCCGTCGACCACTGCCGCAGTAAGCCACCACCTCCCCTCGTTGTTCGATTTGAAACCTAGGGTCTAGATTAGATCCCGAAGGGTATGGTTTTATTTCATATAGATCGGTTTTAGTTTAGGTTTAGATCGGTTTATTTAGTTGCGGTTTAGTTAGACCGACCGGTCGGTTCATTTCTGTTAGCCCATGGACGCAGTGGTCTATTAATCGCTCGCGCGTTAGATAGTTTTAGAGCGCTCGCTATTTCGGCCCGTTAGCGCCCTAGTGGTTTTAGTTTTATTCCTTGTTTCTGTATTTAGCAGAAAAGTTATGTTCTTGTAAAATCTGTATCTTTTAGGTTATTTATTCTTTTTAGTTGATTCTTTTTTTGTTAGTTTACAAATTTCCTATAGTTTCTGTAGAAAATAGATTCGGTCATGTTTAAGTTTATAAAAATAGTTTTATATTAGTTTTAGTCAGATTAGTATTTCTGCTATAAATTGAGCTAGGATTATTATTTTTAGGTGATTCTTTTTGCCACTGCTTAGTTTTGACATAGCCTAGCAGTAGGAACTTGTTGGGGGTATTTGTAGATTGTATTAAAATTAGTTTTAGTCGAAATCAAGTTTTTCTAGTTTTATTTAGCTTGCTGCTGCTTCCTGTTGTTCTAGTTATTATAGAGTTTTAATTTACCCCTGCTATATTTTATTTTAGATTAGTTTCTGTAGTTACAGAGGGTGAACATTTATTTGCAGCATAATTTTATTTTATTTTCTTATTAGTTTTGTGTTAGGTATAACAGGAGTTCTATAATAGATATTGATGTGATTCTTTTTGCATCTAGTTTATATGTTGTTTTCCTTTATGTTAGTTATCAAAACCCTTGTTCTGGTTCTGTTAAGAAGAGTGTTAGTAGGATAAAACTATTTCTTTGTTGTTGCTTGAAGTGATGAAAACCTTGAGTTTGTTTTCCTCGAGTTTTCTTTGGTTTTGGTTTGAGTGCTTGTGTGTTTTCCTTTAGCTTGCTGTTGTGTTATTTAGTGGAATACTTATTTGTGCTATTGTTTGACTCGATAGAATTTCTGGAGTGCGAAGCTTGCTATCTCGAGCCACTAGCGTTTGAAGACCGTCAGCCAGGCAAGTCATTTGATCATGTTTTACAATACCTATGATTTTGTTGCATTAGAATTATTCCTCCCCACCATGCATGCAGTAGGAGAATTTTAAGTTATGTCTTGAGTAGTATCATGAGGTAGGATGAACCCAATTCCCCTTGCTACTATTGCCCGGGACGATGTAGTTTATCTTGCTATGCTCGTAGACGGGGTTGGTTGAGAGATTCATAAGGGAGATGTGAGAGTCAAGATGATGACAACCCCATGACTTCAAGCTCAAGATGGACTTCAAATTCACTACTGGGTGGAGGACGGTTGACGGGCACCCTGGAGGAACCAGCGGATGGCCGGGATGCATGGAGAAGCGCCATGACATCTTGAGGAAAGCTTCACCCAGCCACGAAGAGACGGATGGATACCCCTTGACCGGAAGCTTACCTGTGCAGCTGCAAGCCATTATGGGCTCTGGCTGGGTTGACCTTAGGCGTGACTCTGGACGGACGGTGCCAGCAGATGTAGAAGAACGGTATGACATGGATGGGTACCGGCAGTGCTCAGAGAAACTCTACGGAAGACCCTGTTTCGTTCATCCCATCTTCAAACACCAGGCAGTGCGAGGACATAAAGGAGGGAACGATTCTTGCGGGTAAAGTGCACAAGACTCTGCAGAGTAACAACCTAATCGATTAACCGTGTCCCCGGTTACGGACAAATGAGCCTCTGGAAACTGGAGTATTTCGGAAATCTCAACACTGAACAAATAAATCAATTGAGGGGTTAATTAATAATTGGGAATGAGACATTGGTTGGCAGAACCATCTCAATAACTACCCACATTTTGTAGTAATTGTAAGCAAGTCCTTTGTTGTAGGGAAAAACTGGCTTTTTCACAAAACATAAAACTTAGAGCCCCACAGCCAAATTGCTTCCCCGATGGTTTTAGGGTATATGGGTATATATGGGAGGAAGAAGTACGTCGGTGGACCTCCGGGCTGTCCACGAGGCAGGGGCGCGCCCAGGGGGGTGGGCGCGCCCCCACCCTCTTGGGCAGCCCGGGACTCTTCTGGTCCATCTCTGATACTCCGTGGGCTTCTTCTGGTCCAAAAATAAGTTCCGTGAAGTTTCAGGTCAATTGGACTTCGTTTGATTTTCCTTTTCTACGATACTCTAAAACAAGGAAAAAACAGAAACTTGCACTGGGCTCTAGGTTAATAGGTTAGTCCCAAAAATCATATAAAATAGCATATAAATGCATATAAAACATCCAAGGTTGATAATATAATAGCATGGAACAATCAAAAATTATAGATACGTTGGAGACGTATCAGTGTGTGGCGCCTCTGTATCGGGCAACGTCACGACGGAGTTCGGATGACATCCGTGTTCGGTTTTCAGCCCGGGTGAGGTTATGCTTATCACACCAGGATTGATGGTCGTCATCTCGCGTTGGAGCACGCCCCCTTGATCCATAGATTGATCTGGCCTGGCCGGCTCTATTGTCCAGGTCATGGCGTAAGTCGTAGGTGTAGCCTAGAGCCGCTACCTCTTTGTCTCGATGGCGGGGTGGTGCGGGCTGGTGTTCGGCATAAGCAACCACTTTGTCTTGCCCACGTGGTGGTCGGTCTGGTTCATCAGCATGATTATATCTTGACGGTGTTGGCTCAAGGGCCTCGTCATCGAATTGTGGCAATAGCCGATGTTTCGAATAACACTTTGTTGGGCGCTTGAGGCCGTATTCCTTGGCAGCTAGGACCTAGGTCCACCTGTCATTAAGCGTATCCTGTTCGGCTTGAAGCTGTTGATGTTTCTTTTTTAGGCTCCTCGCAGTTGCGATTAGCTGTCGCTTAAAGCGTTCTTGCTTGAGGGGCTCCTCTGGCATGATGAAGTCTTCGTTGCCGAGGCTGACCTCCTCCTCGGATAGGTAAATAGTTACTATCCTCCGAATCCTCATTCCTGACTAGCCCGTCGGGGTTAACTTGTCCCTCCTCCCACTCATCCTGCTCGGACGCAGGCTCGGCGGGGTCTTTGGGATCTTCAGCATCGTCCGGAGTGTTATTGTGTTCGGTGCCGGTATTGCTGTCCTTTTCGCGATGCGATTTTGAGTGGCGCCGCTGACGTTGATGTTTTGGTGGTGCCTCGACGGGCTTGTCCTCACTCGGATCCTTCTTGTCGTCGTCGCCATCCTTTTTAGGTGTATCCACCATATACACATCATATGTGGAGGTGGCCATCCAGCGCCCGGTAAATGGCGGGTCTTGGCCTGGTTTGTCTCCGGCATCGTCGTCCATACCGCCGATGTCTTCGGAGGCGTAAACTAGCATGTCGGTTAAGTCTTCGATAGTGGTTATTAAGTGGGTGGTGGGTGGGAAGTAAAATTCCCCGCCCTCAGCCCCTAGTCTGGGCTAGGCGTTGTTCGGAGGTGATACTTCTATAATGGCAAGAGATCGCATTAAGTCCAGGGCCTCGTTTAGCAGCGAAGGTCGGACGAGGAACTGAGGTCCTGCGGAGCTGGCCGTAGTACATGACACCTGGTCGTGCTCAATGGGCGCAGATCTTGAGAGTTCGGAGCTAGCCTCCCAGGGTGAGTTCGGCTCTCCGATGACAGGGAGAGTCCTGTTTGATTCCAGGTTTGCCGAAAACATAGTCGCCTCTAGGTCTCTGGCAGAGAGCTCTGTAGTAGGGGAGAGTCCGGTGGGTTCCAAGCTCCCATCTTTAGATGAGGTGGTCTGCTTTGGATCTAAGGCCAGGGTAGGGATAATAGTTGGTCCTTAAGCAGTGCCTGATGATGGATCCGACGGGTTTCCTTTTTGGGGATGAGGAATAGTGGTCGAGGCCATGAATCCTTCGAAGATCAAGTCTCCTCGGATATCAGCAACGTAATTCAGGCTCCCGAACCTGATCTAATGATCGGGGGCGTAGCTATCAATATGTTCGAGGTGACCAATCGAATTGGCCCGCAGAGTGAAGCCGCCAAACACAAAAAGCTGACCAGGGAGAAAAGTTTCCCTGGAAACAACATCGTTGTTGATGATCGAACGAGCCATCGAACCTCCTGCCGATGACACAGTGGAACTCTCAATGAAAGCACCAATGTCGCAATCAAAACCGGCCGATGTCGGGTAGGGGGTCCCGAACTATGCGTTTGAGGATCGAAAGTAACAAGGGACACAGGGAACACGAAGTTTACCCAGGTTCGGGCCCTCTTAATGAAGGTAAAACCCTACATCCTAATTGTATTTGATGAGTATAGGGTTACAAGAGTCGATCAACCTCGAGATCGTAATGGCTAAACCCTAGATGTCTAGCTTATATGAATTCTAATAGCCTCTATGGACTAAACCCTCCGGTTTATATAGACACCGGAGGGGCCTAGGGTTGTACAGAGTCGGCTCGCAGAAGAAGGAAATTATACATCCGGACGCCAATCTTGCCATCCACGCATAGGAGAGTCCTATCCGGACACGGGGGAAGGTCTTTTTCCCAAAAGTCTTCGTAGACCTCTTTTTGATAAAAAACCTTTTTTGTGTAATTCCAAATGTGAAGCAAGTCTCCGTATCTTATTGGTGAAACTGAATACTTGAAATTCAACAGAAACCCTGTTTTCTTCTCTCTTTTTTTACCTTGTATCTTCACGACCTATCAGTCCGGCCCATATCACACAGCCCGGACACCCAAGGACCCCTAATCCAGGAATCCCTCAGTGGCATCCCTATAATCCACACCTCTGGGCTCCAGCTTGACGAAGTAGACTTTGGCGGAGTCCCAACGTGCGCCGCACCTCCGTCCTCTGGTTAAAGCATGATGAAGTAGGCGGCAGGTGTCCTCCTTACGAGCTCCATGGCACGATCCTCTGCGGCATCGGGTTGATGATATTGGCGCGGTGTCGTACATCATCTCCGTTGCATCTGGTATGAGAAAAAGCGCCGCCTCGTCTGCGGTCATCTCCGCCGGATGCGTCGTTCACCTCTCGTGTCCTGCAAGATATGTGATAAAACATAGAAGAAAAAGGAGAATATTGCATCGTGGCCGCCGGCACGTATCATGGTATGTGAGCTGCCTCCTCTACGGATGGTGCCGGCGTCTTCCTGGATGCAAGCGCCGCTGACATGGGCACATCCTCCGATCTCCGAACGCTGCCGCAAGGAGCGTGTATCGTCCTCGACGCTGTCGCAAGGGGCAAGTCTTTTTCTGCTGGTTTCCCTTCTCTTCTTCGGATATTTCGTGCCTTCGTTCCCCTTGCCTATTCCCCGGCCCTGCCGCTGGGACGCAGTCTTTTGCATGAGGTTCTTTCTCCTAGTCCCTCTGCACATCGACGCTGCCGCCCTCGGGCGCGTCCTCTCCTCTCTTGCCTCCTCCCGAGACTTGGTCTCTCTCTCTATAGGTTGGGTGGCTGGTTTAGACAAAAGGAAATGTGACAAGCAAAAAAAAAAAACAAATCCAACTTGCTTGTCCCGTACAAATTGCTTCGTCTGGCAGGTTACTTTAAATTTCCTTTCATGATGACCTTCTTGATGTGCACGCCTGCATAGAAAGGAAAAATAAACATGATACATACTTTGTTACTTACCTGACGCATACGGTATAAATACATACATATTGGCGTATTCTTGATCCTCCATGCATGTACTAGCATTCCTCAACATAAGTGCACGTACTAGCAAGTAGTACGAGAGCAATGTGATGCCCATGCCAAGCGCTGACTAGCATCAGCTAGCGCACGTGTGTACTTGTGCCTTCGAATGTACTAGAAGGTGACCCACACTTCGTTGCGCCATTCATCAGTCATGGGTTCATATTTTCCTTGCTTGCACAAATGTTTTTCAAATGCGCAAAATAAGGGTAAGGAAATGCAGATGAAATCATGTGAACAAAATGTATCTGCACAGCTACACTCATTTGTCTTGAAGTTTCAAATAAAAATAGATAAATTTCAGGTTGTTCAAGGAACCTTTAAGCATGTTGAAGTGTACATGTCTGCATATTGTTGTTGAAAATCATAATGTTGCTAATAAAACCAAGCGAAGTTTGTAAGCAACCATGAAGTAATTTTTTTCTGGCATGAACATGTCTAGTAGGGATGTAACAAACTAACAACGTATACATAATCTGAAGCAGATTATCTATGACTGACAAAGCATAAGCATGTTTGTGCAAAAGATACTTAAGGTCCGGTGTATACGATATTAAATATTTGGTCATAAATTGGGGATGAAACTTTCTCTCATTGATAGTTTATTTTATGCTTTTAGGGTTGCACGGGCAGAAGAATTGATTCCTTCTCGCTCGTACTACAGGTAGATGCAACAAGTCAGGGCAGCACCTTGGTTCTGCCCCGTGCATGCATGTAGATGCAAAAGACGTGGGTCGGTCCATTTAATTTTTGTCCCCCAACGCACTAACGTGAGGCCATGGCCCGTTTCCATGCACACGTTGCCCGCCATGGTCACAACCTCTACCTTGTGCTTGCTGTGTTTGGGCTGCCACCGCGCAGGGCCGGCCCTGAGGGGGCCAGCAGGGGCGGCCGCCCCGGGCCCCAGGATCAAGGGCCCCCCTCTCAAGTGTACGCATACAGATAAAATGACCCATAGGCCATAAAATCTCGTAGGAAAAGAAGTGGCTCAGGTCACGGCAGGTAAATGCATGTAAATCGCTTCAAGTAGCGTAAGACCAGCAGGAAAAAGAGCAGCTACGCACGTAAATTACGTGGTCCCGTTCTCTTTATTCCTTAATTATCATTAGGAAACTCGGAAAAGAAAACATGGTGTGATGTGAGTTCATCCCATGGATCGGCATAGACGTGAGTTCGTCCTGGAACTTGGTGGTGCGCTGCTTCCTGCACCAGTCGTCATAGACGTCCGCAACCAACTCCTGAATCGGCAGACCTGTAGATCATTCTCTAACCCGTGAGCCGCTGCATGGCCAATTTCAAATGCGGCCTCTTTCCCCACACCGCCAGCTACCGCCTTCATTACCATTGATTGTCGCCGTTTAGACTGGTCGTAATGGTAGTATTATAGCTAATATCATGCATTCCAACTAGGCAATTTTGATGAGGTGTCATAGTATTAAATGAAGAAAGAGAGGATGGAGTATCATATCATGATACCGTATCATAATAAATGTTATGCTACTTTGTGTCATGCATGGCAATAAATAGAGTACTACATGATACTAACATATGATACTATGCATTAGGGAGGTAGTATCATACACTAGTATCATATGCATGATACAAGCATATGATACTCCCCATTACAGCCAGCCTTAGAGAAGAGACGGGTTCAAGTGGCCGCTGGTATCTGCGTGGATACGACCTGAAGAAGCAAAACAAGGCCGGCCTGCCCCTTTTCGCCCGCAGCAAGGCCACAACACCTTGCGGGTGGGACCAGCGTTCTCCTTGACCGATCCAATGATTTTACACGCGAAGTCAAGGCGGTGCTCGCCAGCCGCGATTAACCAGAGCGCATGATTTTCAGGGAGCTTAGTGACTCTAAGGATATTTTCCTTCCTTGTATCTTGTATTCAAGAAAAATCTTCTACAAACAAAAATTAGTTAGATGATATAGTCATGTAGAAGAAAAAAAAGGAAACAAGTGAATAAAAAATATTTATTTTAATACTATGAACCAGTAATTAACTTCTAATCTTTTGTATAAAATCACGTCGAACAAAGTGAATTGTCCAATACGTGTTATCAGGCCTCTCCTCAGGCGTCTGCAACTCCGTCCAGTCATTGATGAAATCCACGAGAGCTTGAGATTTTATAGCTGTTCTTGGCACATATTTCAGACCATGAGGTCCAAGTTCTATTGCCCACTTAGCAACCCGGCATGTGGCCACCCTGTTCTGAATGATGTCTCCTAAAGGTCATCTTAGGTCATCCACTTGAGAGAAATTTATTGTTGTCCTAGAAAACTCTGCACTTGGAGGCCCAACAGAGTCTACAAGAAGAAAAGTTACGTATTAGACATCAACATCCATGACCATGCTGGTTTGGAACAGGGAAGGAGGTAGTCCATGTGAGGTTCTAGGATGGTTGAAGCTTTGTTGCGCGACAAAGCAACACCAGGTGGACACGAGTCGTGAGGAGAGAAGAGAAATGCAAGGAGAGGTGTGTCGGACCTGTTGGTCACCGTCTAGGAGTGGAGCAAGGGTGGGGTGGGACTTTTGCTGGAGGTCGGCCATGCGTTGTGCGAGGGTGCAGTCGAAGAAGAGGAACGTGGTCGGCGGCGCAACACTGAACCACTCAGGGGGCGGAGCTCGGGGCAAGCCATCGGCTCGAGGCGAGGGGAGCAGATGGCCGAGGCGGTGGCCCCATCGAGGGGCGGAGGTCGGGTGCTGGCGGCGCAACAGCCCTAGCGAGAGGAGAAAGGGGCCGCTGGAGTCGAGGCAAGGCGGCTGTGGCCATGGGGATCAGGCACGCGCGGCTTTCCTTGCTCGTGGGTATGACATCACGATGGGGATCGAGAGGGATTGATCGAGCATGGCGATTTCGATAGGAGGTGGCGTTGTCAGGATGACTGGAGGGGAACGAGGAAGTGAGAGAGTTGAGGGAGATGGGGACCGATCGGGCTAGGGTTAATAGGGGCGCGGCTGGGCTTTGCGGGCTGGTTCGGTGGTGAGGAATGGCTAAACAGAAGAAAATAAAGGTTCCAATAATTTGAAAGAAAAAGTCTGAATTCAAATGGAGTTGAATGTAAACCAAAAGAGTTAGAACTAGATGTGGGAGTTAGAAGTGTCCAAAATCATGATTTTTGGTGGAGCTTGCGAAAGTGATAAAGGAATTTGTGGCAAAGTTTGGAGCCCGAACTTGAAGTAGTATAGGCATGAATTTTTTTTGCAAGTGTGTTAGTTGATCCCCAAATAAATGGAATGTCATTTTAGCTCACTAAAATATTGGGAGGATATTATAAATGTTTTTAAGAGAAAACACCATGTGCATTTCCCTCAGTTTAAATGGATCGGTCCATGCAATTTATTTATTTGAGTTGCAAAATTTAATGACATGATGGCATGATGAAATGATGCAATGCAAAAATCAACATAAAGCAAGCAATAACTAATAATTATGAAAATGAATCGGGCTCGGGTTGTCACAACTCTCTCCCACCTACAAGAGATCTCGCCCCGAGATCTAAGAATGAGAAGAGGAAGAGAAAGAGGTACAATTAAGTTGCTTCTTGGACAAATGAGTGAGACCAAAGAACCTTGGAGGTTAAAAAACTTGCAAGAAAGGAGAAAACACAATGGAGATGAACAAAATTGAGAGCACTCCGGTAGAAAAGAGGAACAAGGAACACCATGAAAAACTTGTAGGTTGCAAAGACATGAATCAAGAGCTCAATGGATAAGATAGAATATGCAACAAATCCGTTTGAAACGAGATAGACAAGGACAAGAATAATTTGAAACAACTCTAGTTGAAACAATAAGGAAGGAATGGGACATGAACTTGATAAGATGGGATGATAGACCAAAGAGAGCAACAACACAAGGAGTTCGGAACAAATGAATGGGAGCTAGATAGTTGGAATAAAAAGAACGGAGAAGAAAATAACATCTTCTACCACAAATGAATTGAAAGAGCATCCTTAGGAGGAAGGCTTGAACTAGTCATTGAAAACTTGACAACCCAATTATGCTTCAAATGGCCTTATGGAAACATCTCAAATCTTTGAGGTGAAATTCTACCACTAACGGAAGCAATTGATTGCTTGCAAGCAACAAAGATTTGCCAAACTTCTCCTATGGAGATGATAAAGAGCAAGCTTGGGTCATGGATAATCACCACAAATAGCAACAATCCTTCAGAAAGCCTTTAGGTAAAATATAACCCAAGATAACTCGAACGAAGAAATTGTTGGGTTGAAAATATCACATTCTTGAGAACTTCTCTTCTAGCCTCCTCGTGAATCAAGAATGAATATACCACAACCTCAAAATATAAGGGAGCGGGAATTGCACTCCGGAATGCAAGATGAAGAATTGTTTTACTCCTAAAATAAAGCATGGCGCTATTATTAAGGGGTAATGTAACACCCCGGATGTAATTTACCTTATCTGTATTCCAACTCTTGCCGTTTCCGGCCTAAGTTATTTTATTTACCTCGGGTTCGGGTTTTTGTCTCCGTGTGTTGTTGCCTTTGTCATGCATCTCATATCATGTCATCATGTGCATTGCATTTGCATACGTGTTCGTCTCATGCATGCGAGCATTTTCCCCGTTGTCCGTTTTGCATTCCGGCGCTCCTATCTCCTCCGGTGGTCCTTTCTACCTCTTTTCTTGTGTGGGGGTTAAACATTTCCGGATTGGACCGAGACTTGCCATGCGGCCTTGGTTTATGACCGGTAGACCGCCTGTCAAGTTTCGTACCATTTGGACTTCGTTTGATACTCCAACGGTTAACCGAGGGACCGAAAAGACCTCGTGAGTGTTGCAGCCCAACACCCCTCCAATTTGGCCCAAAACCCACCTAAACCCTCTCCATCGTCTCGGTCGTTCGATCACGATCGCGTGGCCGAAAACCGCACTCAATTTGGAGCTTCCTAGCTCCCCCTATGCCTATATATAGATCCTCTCCCGAAAATCCCGGGTCTCTTCCTACCCTAACCCTAATTTTCCCTCCTCCGCGCACCGGACGTGTCCGGCCCACGCCGGACAACGTCCGCCGCCACCGCCGCCCTATCACACCTCGCCACCTGTCCCGGGGGTACCGCTTCGCCACCTTCCGCCGATGCGAGCCCGCAGGCCCAGCGCCGGCCTTCCCCGCGCCCGACCGGGCCACAACTCCGCCGCCCGCGCCTAGGCACAGAGCCGCCCGACTCTCTCTTCTCTGGCGGCCCGAGCCACCGCGACGACCACCGCGCCGCCGCACGCCATTTCCGGAGACCGCCCGCTGACCCGGAGCTCGCCGTCGCCCCCGCAGGGCGCCGTCCCGACCAGAAGCTCGCCGCGCCGGAGTCCCTGCCTTCTCCGCCTCCCGACGCCGGCGGCGACCGCCGCTGACGCCGGCGCGCCACCACCGCCGACCCCCTCTGGTGAACTTCCTCCGTTTCTGGCGAACAAGTCCTCGACGGTCCTCGTTTTCCGCGCCCCGGGACAGTACCGCGCGCCAGATCTCAGATCCAAAAAAACCCTAGGGTTGACTTTCCCCTATCCCCTTTTTTTGCAATCTTCATCATGTTGTATCTCTGCATCCGTAACTCCGATTTGCGCATGTAGCATATCAAAATGTTCATCTCGATGAGTACATCATTTCGTCTCATTGCATCATTTTAATTTGAGCTCATCTTGATGCCCGAAATGCTGTTGAAAGAGGGCTATGTGGTGAATTTGTCAGATCTGTTGCATCAAATAGCTATTTGTCATTTTTGCCATGTTTAATGTGTGCATGCTATGATCCTGAGCTCTACATGTGTTTTGTTATATGCCATGCCATCTTTACAGAGGCACTTACCATGTATTTTTGTGATATGTGTGGTGACTAGCACAAGCTTGCAATGTAGCGTATTCGGTAATGCTAATTTCAGGGACTTAGAATTTCACTGTCCTTGTCCTGGTTTTGTCATTATGCCATATGTTCTTGTTGTTTCCTAGTGATCCGTGCCTCTTTTGAGGATGATCAGTAAGGGTGTTTTGTTAACATTGTGGTGCTCTATCCATCCATGTCTTTGTTTGCAATAATGGAGCACCTTAGCTTGAGTCAATCGAGCTCTACTTTTGCTATATCGTGAATCCTAGCAGTTTGTTGACTTGTTTAGCGATTTTGCCGAGGATGTTGCTACTGATCCGTGTATGATATGTTGTTGTTCTTGCCATTTCTAGTTTCTATGACATGTATTCTTGATGGGTGTATGCTTAGTTTGTCATTCCATGCTCTGTATGAGTGCATCGAGCTCGTAAACATGCCTACTCGTTAACTGATTTGCATGCTCTAGTTTTTCACTAAGTCTGAGATCTGTTTGTGTTTTTGCCATGTTCACATGCTTGCAATTGTATTTTCTGATCCCTTTTGGCTCAAGGTCACTAAGGGACTTTTATTAAGTGCTTTGAGTATCTTCATGTCATGCCTTGCTTTGCCATGTTAAGTTCCTGTAGCATGTACTTTTCAGGCTCTAAAGTGTGCTTCTTGATGTTAAATTCCAGACTTGTGTTAATTTCACCAAGTCTGAAACTGTTATGATTTGATCTTTTGCCATGCTTGTTTGAACCTGTAAATGGATGAATTAGCCGTAGCTCAGTGTTCATATTTTGTAAAGCATCATGAGTGAATCCCTGCCATGTATTGTGTTGTCATGTTTGAGTGTTGTAGCTTATTTATCTTGATGCATTTATATGACTACTTGCTGATTATCGCAGACCGGTGCCATATTTGTTTTGCTTGCCATTTCCAAACCGTCCATCCGATTCCGCTGAAATCACCTCACCTTTCCAGTGGCACTCTTGGAATTCCAAGTTGAGGCCAGATTCAATCATTCCTTGTCAAATCTTGCATATGCATCGCATATCGCATCCCGCATAGCATACCTTGTTTGCATCGTGTTGTTTGAGCATTGCACGTGGTTGATTGTGTTCCTTTTGTTTGTTTGTCTTGTTTGGGTAGAGCCCGAAGACGAGTTCGTGAACGAGGAGCCCATTGAGTTCGCTTACGAGGATCAAGTCAACTCTGAGAACTTTGCAGGCAAGATGATCATACCCTCGAAATCACTTCTATCTTTGCTTGCTAGATTGCTCGCTCTTTTGCTATGCCTATGCTACGATGCCTACCACTCGCTTATCATGCCTCCCAAATTGCCATGTCAAACCTCTAACCCACCATGTCCGAGTAAACCGTTGTTTGGCTATGTTATCGCTTTGCTCAGCCCCTCTTATAGCGTTGCTAGTTGCAGGTGAAGATTGGATATCGTTCCTTGTTGGAACATTGTTTATTGTTGGGATATCACTATATTATCTTGTTATCTTAATGCACCTATATACTTGGTAAAGGGTGGAAGGCTCGGCCCTTTTCCTAGTGTTTTGTTCCACTCTTGCCGCCCTAGTTTCCGTCATATCGGTGTTATGTTCCCGGATTTTGCGTTCCTTACCCGGTTGGGTTATAATGGGAACCCCTTGACAGTTCGCCTTGAATAAAACTCCTCCAGCAATGCCCAACCTTGATTTTACCATTTTCCACCTAGCCTCTTTTTCCCTTGGGTTTCCGGAGCCCAAGGGTCATCTTTATTTAAACCCCCCCGGGCCAGTGCTCCTCTGAGTGTTGGTCCAAACTAGAGCCCCTTGCAGCGCCACCTCAGGGAAACTCGAGGGCTGGTTTTAGTTGTACGGATTGCTTATCCGAGTGTGCCCTGAGAACGAGATATGTGCAGCTCCTATCGGGATTTGTTGGCACATTCGGGCGGTGTTGCTGGACTTGTTTTACCATTGTCGAGGATGTCTTGTAAAACCGGGATGCCGAGTCTGATCGGAATGTCTCGGGAGAAGGAATATCCTTCGTTGACCGTGAGAGCTTGTGATGGGCTAAGTTGGGACTCCCCTGCAGGGATTTGAACTTTCGAAAGCCGTGCCCGCGGTTATGGGCAGATGGGAATTTGTTAATGTCCGGTTGTAGATAACATGAAACTTAACTTAATTAAAATGAATCAACCGCGTGTGTAACCGTGATGGTCTCTTCTCGGCGGAGTCCGGGAAGTGAACACGGTGTTGGAGTAATGTTTGATGTAGGTTGTTCTAGGATCACTTCTTGATCATAGTTCTTCGTCCGTGCTTTACCTTCTCTTCTTGCTCTCTCTTGCTAATAGGTTAGCCACCATATATGCTAGTCGCTTGCTGCAGCTCCACATCATACCTTGCGTTGCCTGTAAGCTTAAATAGTCTTGATCGCGAGGGTGCGAGATTGCTGAGTCCCCGTGACTCACAGTTTACTTCCAAACTAGATGCAGGGACCGATGATACCGTTCCAGATGATGCGCTTGAGCTCAAGTGGGAGTTCGATGAAGACTCTCGCCGTTACTATGTGTCTTTCCCAGATGATCAGTAGTGGTGCCCAGTTGGGGCGATCGGGGACTTTGTCACATGTGGGGGTTGATCTTTATTTTGGTACCGTAGTCGGACCATGAGTGTATTGGATGATTGTAATGTTATTCATGTATTTGTGTGACGTGGCGAGTGTAAGACAACTATGTATCCTTTCCCCTTTTATCTATTTACATGGGTTGTTGTGAAGATTACCTTACTTGCGACATTGCTTTCAATGCGGTTATGCCTCTAAGTCGTGCTTCAACACGTAGGAGATATAGCCGCATCGAGGGCGTTACAGGTAAACTTGATGGATCTTGACTTCAGAAAGAATCTTGAAGAAAACTTCAAGAATGAAAGAAATATTTGAGTAACCACCATGTAGAGTGTCCATGAAGAATGACGTGACTTGAATCTGCGTTGGTATTTCCCCAAAGAGGAAGGGACGATGCAGCACAGCTACGGTAAGTATTCCCCTCAGTTATGAAACCAAGGTTATCAATCCAGTAGGAGAACCAAGCAACACTATGTAAACGGTACCTGCACACAAAGAACAAATACTTGCAACTCGATGCGCAAGAGGGGTTGTCAATCCCTCTATGGTAAAAAGATAGATTAAATTGTATGAGATTGGATAAATCGATCTAGAAAAAACACACAAAAAAGTAAAGAAAAGTGCAGCAAGGTATTTTTGGGTTTTTGGAATAATAGATCTGAAAACAATATGATAAAAGAGAGACCTTGGGGCGTAGATTTCACTAGTGGCTTCTCTCGAGAAAATAGCATACGGTGGGTAAACAAATTACTGTTGGGCAATTGATAGAAGAGCAAATAATTATGGTGATATCCAAGGCAATGATCATGTATATAGGCATCATGTCCAAGATTAGTAGACCAACTCCTGCCTCCATCTACTACTATTACTCCACACATCGACCGCTATCCAGCATGCATCTAGTGTATTAAGTTCATGGGAAAATGGAGTAATGCAATAAGAACGATGATATGATGTAGACAAGATCTATTCATGTAGGAATAGACCCCATCTTTTTATCCATAGTGGCAATGATACATGCGTGCCTCGCTACTCCTTCTATCACTGGGTGAGGACACCGCAAGATCGAACACATCACAAAGCACCTCTTCCCATTGCAAGAAAAATCAATCTAGTTGGCCTAACTAAACCAAAGATTCGGAGAAGAAATACGAGGCTATAACAATCATGCATGTAAGAGATAGAATAAAACTTAAATAATATTCATGGATAGATCTGATCATAAACTCGCACTTCATCGGATCCCAACAAACACACCGCAAAAAAGTCATTATATCAAATAGATCTCCAAGAGCATCGAGGAGAACATTGTATTGAGAATCAAAAAGAGAGGAAGCCATCTAGCTACTGCCTACGGACCCGTAGGTCTATGGTGAACTACTCATGCATCATCGGAGGAGCACCAATGAGGATGATGAACCACTCAGTGATCGTGTTCCCCTCCGGCAGAGTGCCGGAATAGGGCTCTAGATTGGATATCGTGGTTCTGGAACTTGCGGCTGCTGGAATTGTGTTTTGATCGCTCCCCTAGGGTTTATGGAATATCTAAGTATTTATACAGCTCAGAGGCGGTGGAGGAGACTTCCATGGGCCCTACCACCCATCAGGGCATGCTAGGGGCCTCTGTCGCGCCCAAGTGGGTGGTGGGCCCCATGGGCCTCCCCTCATGCACTTCCTTGGCTCCCAAGTTATCTTTTGGTCCAAAATAATCTCCAAAATGTTTCGCTGCATTTGGACTCCGTTTGATATGGATAGTCCGCGAAGTAAAAAACAAGCAAAAAATAGCAACTGGCCCTGGGCACTATGTCAGTAGGTTAGTCCCAAAAAATGATGTAAAGTTGCTATAAAATGAATGTAAAACATCCAAGAATGATAATATAACAACATGGAACAATAAAAAATTATAGATACGTTGGAGACGTATCAAAGAACTCCGAAAAAATAGAAGGATGATAGAACATAAGTGAAGATTGAAAGAACAAGATTGAAGACTTGCAATGATGTCCTTCCAACACCGATAAAGAAAAGAGATGGAGCTTCTTGATGAGATAAAAGATAAAACTTGGGACTTGGAACAAAAGATGAAGTAAAGAGAACCGAGACTTTATTCATCATCAACAAAATTCTGGAAGAGGAATTAAATCACCTTGAGGAAACAAGAATAAGAATTATTATATATCTATCCATCATCAAATTAAATTGTTGACAAGCAATGGACTTGGCATACTACTTATTCTTCTTACAAGGATTGAGGAGAGGTATGGTGCAAACTTGTAAGGTCTTCAACGAACCACCGGTAGGATTTTTGGAAAGAACGAGTGAATTGATACAATAACAAAGGAAGATGAATCTTGAACGAACTATTGTAAGAATTGAGAATGAAGGAAGAAAAGACAACAGATCGCCGAGAATAATTAGAAAATGAATGAAGATACTTGAGGGAATTTAGATGCCAGAGAATGAAGAGATGACAGGATGAGTAGAGAATACTTAACGATGCACCGGAAGAATTGGAGAACGAGCTGAAAGGTTGAGAATAAAAATTTCTTCGGTAATGAGGGCCTTTGGAGAATCAAAACAAAAATAACTCATGAAAAGGATTTGGTATGGTCCCGTAAAGAACTTCTCATGGATTGAAACAATTTGAGAGGATAACATCAACCTTGAACCACGAATCTTCACAAGACGGACCAAGATTTGAAAACTCTTCTTTTATCTCCAATTGTTGCGAATAACGACAAGGAAAACCACCAAAATTATTGAGACACTCTCGAACAATGACAAGAGGAAAAAAATTAGATTAAGATGGAAGGAATTCAAGAAAATCTCGAAGAAGATTATTGACTCATGAGAATTCATTCTTATGTCAAACTTTGAAGAGAATTTGAGAATAACTCCGGGAAAGATTAGAAAGCCAGGTAAGATCCTGGGAAAATCCTGTGGGTTAAGGACCCACTCGAAATAAAACACCATTGAAACAAATGCTTAGAAGATTTGAATAATTTGAATGAGGTAACAACCTCGAAATAGCTTGAATGGATTTAAAATGGAAACATGAATCTTCCAAGATATCCATGGGATTATTGGATAAGAATTTCCAACATGGAATAAAAGAAAGGGATATGATAAATAACGAGAGCTTCAACTTAGACCGTTGGAGAAGAAAACAAGAACGAACAATGATGAACTTGTAGCTCCTGGGCATATTCATGAGGAATTATTGGATACAATACGGAAGGAAAAAGAAACGAATGTTTCGTTGAATAAAAGGACACTTGGTTGACATTTTCTAACTCCATGAGGAAAAAGGGGGGGGGGGGGGGGATAACGAAGGAGGCAATTAAGATGGTTCGCAACGGAGTTCTTTTCATCCATCTTAAACAAACATAGGTCTTGCAATTGGTTAAGAGGATTGAATTAACATGAAGAGAAGCACCTCAGATGGAAGAGAATTGACATGGCAACACTTAGGAATAACACTCCCATAGAAATATGAGAACACCACTTAGGGAAGGTGTGGATAAACACTTGACTTCGAAGCAACTCAAATACCACAACCAAAACAAAACAAAGGATTTGGCTTGCAGAATAAGCCGGAAACAAATACATAACCCCTCATGCATTTGTTGGAAGGATAATTCTAGGTAACTACTCGAACTTCCACCTAGAAACTCCCGAAATTTCTTGGTTATTTAATACGGTCCCATGCATACTATGAGCAAAACTTCACACAATTACTAACATGATACTATGCTCCAATGCACCTACTGCGTTCAACACATAACAAAGAGACCTCAAAAACCTGTGTACCTCAGACCTTCAAAAACAACAACGATACTAGTCATGGCAGATCATTTGTGCTATCTCTACCGAGTACTGGGGATAAGTCACATCACTATTTTCCACCACAAAAAGAATAGGAGTGTTTCGAAAGCGGCGTCCTCTAGTATTAAGGAACTGAAACGATAGCGAATGAGACAACAAAAACTTGGAGCTCAACTCCCCGGGGCAAAGCCTAGGCAGACATGAGACACCAAGAACAGAATTCCGTCACACCAACATCGTAGAGATTCCAAAATACCCACGTGATCCTAGAAAATTTGAAGGGGGAGAGGAGTAGAATGAAAACACTTACATCACACTTTCCACCAAAGCGATGATGGGGATAAGGAGTAAAAATAATTCATACTCTCCGATATAACTAGACTCAAAATATAGTTTTTTTCTAGATTCAACAACGGCCAAGTTACAATCAATCAAGGGGGCTCCTATGGTCGGAACCTGGCTCACATACCAACCTGTAATGCCCAATATGCGGTCCTATCCTCAAGGAAGCTGGAAGTCTTGCTAAGGATAAAAGTGCATATCGGAGATGCTTCACAAGGTGGATATCATTATAACATAACATGTACTGAATAGATGAGAATACCAGATAAAGGTTGACACTCACCACAAGCTACATCATGAATATGTCAATACATCAATACATGGCAACCATCATACAAAAGAGCAGGGCCATACTATGGGTGAAATCAAATGAAAGAAGAATGACGTCCACCCTGCTAATCCCAGGCTGCCAACCAGGAACCCATCCTATGATTGACGACGAAGAAGAAGAAGGACTCAAAATAGAACAAGCATCGCTCTCGCATCAAAGAATCGTTTTACCTGTACCTGCATCTGTCATTACCATGGGTATCAATACTAACAAGACTTCAATGGGTATGCAATGGTTAAGTGGTGAGATTGCATCAAGCACTAAGCATTTGTATCTGGCTAACTTACGAGTAAAAGCATAAGAAGAGTAAGCTACACATAAATGGACGTGAATTAGTAATAATCAAGAAGTGATCCTGAACACATACTTATGAGTCATACATAACCCCATGATACGTCTCCAACGTATCTATAATTTTTGATTGTTCCATGCTATTATATTATCTGTTTTGGATGTTTAATGGGCTTTATTATGCACTTTTATACTATTTTTGGGACTAACCTATTAACCGAAGGCCCACTGCAAATTGTTTTTTGCCTATTTCAGTGTTTCTCAGAAAAGGAATATCAAATGGAATCCAAACGGAATGAAACCTTCGCGAGGATCGTTTTAGGAACAAACGCAATCCAGGAGACTTGGAATGGACGTCAAGGAAGCAGCGAGGAAGCTATGAGGCAGGAGGGTGCGCCCCCACCCTCGTGGGCCCCTCGCAGCTCCACCGACCTACTTCTTTCAACTATATATACTCATATACCCTGAAAACATCCGGGGCACCACGAAACCCTATTTCCACCGCCGCAACCTTCTGTACCTGTGAGATCCCATCTTGGGGCCTTTTTCGGCGCTCCATCGGAGGGGGAATCGGTCATGGAGGGCTTCTACATCAACACCATAGCCTCTCTGATGATGTGTGAGTAGTTTACCACAGACCTTCAGGTCCATAGTTATTAGCTAGATGGCTTCTTCTCTCTCTTTGGATCTCAATACAAAGTTCTCCTCGATTCTCTTGGAGATCTATTCGATGTAATTCTTTTTGCGGTGTGTTTGTCGAGATTTTGATGAATTGTGGGTTTATGATCAAGATTATCTTTGAAAAATATTTGATTCTTCTCTGAATTCTTATATGCATGATTTGATATCTTTGCAAGTCTCTTCGAATTATCAGTTTGATTTGGCCTACTAGATTGATCTTTTCTGCAATGGGAGAAGTGCTTAGCTTTGGGTTCAATCTTGCGGTGCTCGATCCTAGTGACAGAAAGGGAAATGACACGTATTGTATTGTTGCCATTGAGGATAAAAAGATGGGGTTTATATCATATTGCTTGAGTTTATCCCTCTACATCATGTCATCTTGCCTAATGCATTACTCTGTTCTTATGAACTTAATACTCTAGATGCATGCTGGATAGCATTTGATGTGTGGAGTAATAGTAGTAGATGTAGAATCGTTTCGGTCTACTTGTCACGGATGTGATGCCTATATACATGATCATGCCTAGATATTCTCATAACTATGCGATTTTCTATCAATTGCTCGACAGTAATTTGTTCACC
Source organism: Triticum urartu (assembly GCF_003073215.2). Classification (NCBI taxonomy): domain Eukaryota; kingdom Viridiplantae; phylum Streptophyta; class Magnoliopsida; order Poales; family Poaceae; genus Triticum; species Triticum urartu. The sequence goes on from NC_053024.1 coordinate 253,603,443, forward strand.
CACCGTAGAATATGCTATCTTGAGATAAGCCACTAGTGAAACCTATGGCCCCGGGGTCTATTCTCTATCATATTAATCTCCCGTCAACTAGCTATTTCTGTCGCCGTTTATTTTGCAATCTTTACTTTTCAATCTATACAACAAAAATACCAAAAATATTTATCTTAGTATCTTTATCAGATCTCACTTTTGCAAGTGGCCATGAAGGGACTGACAACCCCTTTATCATGTTGGTTGCAAGGTTCTTGATTGTTTGTGTAGGTACGAGGGATTTGCATGCAGTCTCCTACTGGATTGATACCTTGGTTCTCCAAAACTGAGGGAAATACTTAAGCTACTTTGCTGCATCACCCGTTCCTCTTCAAGGGAAAACCAATGCATGCTCAAGAGGTAGCAAGAAGGATTTCTGGCGCCGTTGCCGGGGAGATTTGCACCAAGTCAAGTCAAGATTTGATCTCCCGTCAACAAGCCATTTCTGGCACCGTTGCCGGGGAGATTTGCACCAAGTCAAGTCAAGATATGATCTCCTTTCAACAGCCATTTCTGGCGCCGTTGCCGGGAAGATCTACGCACAAGTCAAGACATACCAAGTACCCATCACAAACTCTTCTCCCTCGCATTACATTATTTGCCATTTGCCTCTCGTTTTCCTCTCCCCCACTTCACCCTTGCCATTTTATTCGCCCTTCTTTTTCCGTTCGTCTCTTTTCGCTTGCTTCTTGTGTGCTTGTCTGTTGGATTGTTTGTCACGGGGCTCAAGACAATACTAAATTGTGTGACTTTTCCAATACCAACAATAATGATTTTATTAGCACTCCGATTGCTCCTCTTACCGATGCTGAATCTTATGAAATTAATACTGCTTTGCTGAATCTTGTCATGAAAGATCAATTTGCTGGCCTTCCTAGTGAAGATGTCGCTACCCATCTAAATAGCTTTGTTGATTTGTGTGATATGCAAAAGAAGAAAGATGTGGATAACGATATTGTTAAATTGAAGCTATTTCCTTTTTCGCTTAGAGATCGTGCTAAAACTTGGTTCTCTTCTTTGCCTAAAAATAGTATTGATTCTTGGAATAAGTGCAAAGGTGCTTTTATCTCTAAGTATTTTCCTCCCGCTAAGATCATCTCTTTTAGAAACAATATTATGAATTTTAAGCAACTTGATCATGAGCATGTTGTACAAGCTTGGGAGAGGATGCAATTAATGATATGTAATTTCCCTACACATGGTTTGAATTTATGGATGATTATACAAAAAAATATGCTAGGTTGAATTTTGCTTCTAGAAATCTTTTGGATTCGGCCGCGAGAGGCACTTTTATAGAAATCACTTTAGGAGAAGCTACTAAACTCCTAGATAATATTATGGTCAATTATTCCCAATGGCACACCGAAAGATCTACTAGTAAAAAGGTTCGTGCGATAGAAGAGATTAATGTTTTGAGTGGAAAGATGGATGAACTTATGGAATTGTTTGCTAGTAAGAGTGTTTCTTCTGATCCTAATGATATGCCTTTGTCTACTTTGATTGAGAATAATAATGAATCTATGGGTGTGAATTTTGTTGGTAGGAACAATTTTGGTAACAGCGCGTATAGAGGAAATGTTAATTCTAGGCCGTTCCCTAGTAATTCCTCTAATAATTATGGTAATTCCTACAACAACTCTTATGGAAATTTTAATAATATGCCCTCTTATTTTGAGACTAGTGTTAAAGAATTTATGATTTCTCAAAAGAATTTCAATGCTTTGCTTGAAGACAAATTGCCTAAGATTGATGAGTTGGCTAGGAACGTGGATAGAATTTCTCTTGTTGTTGATTCTTTGAAACTTAGATCTATTCCACCTAAGCATGATATCAATGAGTCTCTCAAAGCCATGAGCATTTCCATTGATGAGTGCAAGGAAAGAACCGCTAGGATGCGTGCTAAAAAGGATTGCTTTGTAAAAGCGTGTTCTTCTAGTTTTCATGATAATAATGATGAAGATCTAGAAGTGATTGATGTGTCTCCTATTAAATCTTTGTTTTCCAATATGAATCTTGATAAATATGGTAGTGGAGATGAGTCAACTTTAGTTAAAAGGCGTCTCAACGATTAGGAGTTTTAAGATCTTGATGCAAAAATTGGTAAAAGTGGGATTGAAGAGGTCAAAACTTTACATAGCAATGAACCCACTATTTTGGATTTCAAGGAATTTAATTATGATAATTATTCTTTAATAGATTGTATTTCCTTGTTGCAATCCGTGTTAAATTCTCCTCATGCTTATAGTCAAAATACAGCTTTTACCAAACATATCGTTGATGCTTTAATGCAATCATATGAAGAAAAGCTTGAATTAGAAGTTTCTATCCCTAGAAAACTTTATGATGAATGGGAAACTACTATTAAAATTAAAATTAAAGATCATGAATGCTATGTTTTTATGTGATTTGGGTGCTAGTGTTTCCACGATTCCAAAAACCTTGTGTGATGTGTTAGGTTTTCGTGAATTTGATGATTGTTCTTTAAATTTGCATCTTGCGGATTCCACTATTAAGAAACCTATGGGAAGGATTAATGATGTTCTTATTGCTGCAAATAGGAATCATGTGCCTGTAGATTTCATTGTTCTTGATATAGATTGCAATCCTACATGTCCTATTATTCTTGGTAAACCTTTCCTTAGAACGACTGGTGCAATTATTGATATGAAAGAAGGAAATATTAGGTTCCAATTTCCGTTAAGGAAAGGCATGGAACACTTTCCTAGAAATAAAATAAAATTACCTTATGAATCTATTATGAGAGCCACATATGGATTGCATACCAAAGAGGATAATACCTAGATCTATTCTTGTTTTTATGCCTAGCTTGGGGCGTTAAACGATAGCGCTTGTTGGGAGGCAACCCAATTTTATTTTTGTTTCTTGTTTTTTGTTCCTGTTTAGTAATAAACAAATCATCTATCCTCTGTTATTATTGTGTTTTTTATATTTTAATTAGTGTTTGTGCCAAGTAAATCCTTTAGAATCTTCTTGGATGATAGTTGTTTGATCTTGCTAAAAAAACAGAAAGTATGCGCTCCCGAGAATAATTTTCATTTTTAACCAGAGAGCGATAAAATACCAATTCCAACTGCAGTAGATCAATATACAAATTATTTAGGTCTTCATAATTTGGTAGGGTTTTTGGAGTAACAGAAGTATTCGAAATCTACAGATTACTACAGACTGTTCTGTTTTTGACAGATTCTGTTTTTCGTGTGTTGTTTGCTTATTTTGATAAATCTATGGCTAGTATCGCAGGGGGGGGTATGAACCATAGAGAAGTTGAAATACAGTAGGTTTAACACCAATATAAATAAAGAATGAGTTCATTATAGTACCTTAAAGTGGTGGTTTGTTTTCTTATACTAACGGAGCTCATGAGATTTTCTGTTGAGTTTTGTGTTGTGAAGTTTTCAAGTTTTGGGTAAAGATTTGATGGATTTTGGAATAAGGAGTGGCAATAGCATAATCTTGGGGATTCCCATGGCACCCCAAGGTAAAATTCAAGGACAACCAAAAGCCTAAGCTTGGGGATGCCCCGGAAGGCATCCCCTCTTTCGTTTTCGTTCATCGGTAACTTTACTTGAGGCTATATTTTTATTCACCACATGATATGTGTTTTTCTTGGAGAGTCTTGTATGATTTTATTCTTTTCTTATTAGTTACCACAATCATCCTTGATGCACACCTTTTGGAGAGACACACATGAATCGGAATTTATTAGAATACTCTATGTGCTTCACTTATATCTTTTGAGCTAGATAATTTTGCTCTAGTGCTTCACTTATATCTTTTTAGAGGACGGCGGTGGTTTTATTTTATAGAAATTATTGATCTCTAATGCTTCACTTATATCATTTTGAGAGTCTTTTAGAACAACATGGTAATTTTCTTTGGCTATAAAATTATTCCTAATATGATAGGCATCCAAGATGGGTATAATAAAAACTTTCATAAAAAGTGCATTGAATACTACGAGAAGTTTGATACTTGATGATTGTTTTGAGATATGAAGATGGTAATATTAGAGTCGTGCTAGTTGAGTAGTTGTGAATTTGATAAATACTTGTGTTGAAGTTTGCAAGTCCCATAGCATGCACGTATGGTGACCGTTGTGTGACAAATTTGAAACATGAGGTGTTCTTTGATTGTCATCCTTATGAGTGGCGGTCGGGGACGAGCGATGGTATTTTCTTACCAATCTATCCCCCTAGGAGCATGCGCGTAATGCTTGGTTTTTGATGACTTGTAGATTTTTGCAATAAGTATGTGAGTTCTTTATGACTAATGTTGAGTCCATGGATTATACGCACTGTCACCTTTCCATCATTGCTAGCCTCTTCGGTACCGTGCATTGCCCTTTATCACCTTGAGAGTTGGTGCAAACTTCACCGGTGCATCCAACCCCCGTGATATGATATGCTCTATCACACATAAACCTCCTTATATCTTCCTCAAAACAGCCACCATACCTACCTATTATGGCATTTCCATAGCCATTCCAAGATATATTGCCATGCAACTTTCCACTGTTTCATTTATTATGACACGCTTCATCATTGTCATATTGCCTAGCATGATCATGTAGTTGACATCGTATTTGTGGCAAAGCCACCATGCATAATTTATCATACATGTCACTCTTGATTCATTGCCCATCCCAGTACACCGTCGGAGGCACTCATATAGAGTCATATTTTGTTATAGTATCGAGTTGTAATCATTGAGTTGTAAATAAATAGAAGTGTGATGATCATCATTAATAGAGCATTGTCCCAAAAAAATAAAAATAAAAGAGAAAGGCCAAATAAAAAAGAAAGGCCCAAAAAAAGAGAAAAGAAATAAAAGGGACAATGCTACTATCCTTTTTTTCCACACTTGTGCTTCAAAGTAGCACCATGATCTTTATGATAGAGAGTCTCTTATTTTGTCACTTACATATACTAGTGGGAATTTTTCATTATAGAACTTGGCTTGTATATTCCAACAATGGGCTTCCTCAAATGCCCTAGGTCTTCGTGAGCAAGCAAGTTGGATGCACACTCACTTAGTTTCTTTTGTTGAGCTTTCATACATTTATAGCTCTAGTGCATCCATTGCATGGCAATCCCTACTCCTTGCATTGACATCAGTTGATGGGCATCCATTTTTTGTCTTCTCCACACAACCCCCATCATTATATTCTATTCCACCCATAGTGCTATGTCCATGGCTCACGCTCATGTATTGCATGAATGTTGAAAAAAGTTTGAGAATACTAAAGTATGAAACAATTGCTTGGCTTGTCATCGGGTTGTGCATGATGAGACCATTTTTGTGTGACGAAAATGAAGCATAGCCAAACTATATGATTTTGTAGGGATAAGCTTTCTTTGGCCATGTTATTTTGAGAAGACATAACTACTTAGTTAGTATGCTTGAAGTATTATTATTTTTATGTCAATATTAAACTTTTATCTGGAATCTTTCGGATCTGAACATTCATGCCACAATAAAGAGAATTACTTTGAAAATTATTTTAGGTAGCATTCCACATCAAAAATTCTGTTTTTATCATTTACCTACTTGAGGACGAGCAGGAATTAAGCTTGGGGATGCTTGATACATCTCCAACGTATCTATAACTTTTGATTGTTCCATGCTATTATATTATCTGTTTTGGATGTTTAATGGGCTTTATTATGCACTTTTATATTATTTTTGGGACTAACCTATTAACCGAAGGCCCAGTGCAAATTGTTGTTTTTTTGCCTATCTTAGTGTTTCGCAGAAAAGGAATATCAAACGGAATCCAAACGTAGTGAAACCTTCGCGAGGATCATTTTTGGAACAAATGCAATCCAGGAGACTTGGAGTGGATGTCAAGGAAGAAGTGAGGAAGCTACGAGGCAGGAGGGCACGCCCCCCACCCTCGTGGGCCCCTCGCAGCTCCACCGACCTACTTCTTTCACCTATATATACTCGTATACCCTGAAAACATCCAGGGGCACCACGAAACCCTATTTCCACTGCCGCAACCTTCTGTACCCATGAGATCCCTAATATGTCTCCGTCGTATCTACTTTTACAAACACTTTTGCCCTTGTTTTGGACCCTAACTTTCATGATTTGAATGGAACTAACCACGACTGACGCTGTTTTCAACAGAATTGCCATGGTGTTATTTTTGTGCAGAAATAAAAGTTCTCAGAATGACCTGAAAATCAACGGAGATTATTTCTGGAATATATAAAAAATATTGCCGAAAAGATCTACGTCAGGGGGGCCCACACCCTGTCCACGAGGGTGGGGGCGCGCCCCCTGCCTCGTGGGCCCCCTGACCCTCCACCGACCTCAACCTTAACTCCATATATTCACTTTCGAGGAGAAAAAAATCAGAGAGAAGGATTCATCACGTTTTACGATACGGAGCCGCCTCCAAGCCCTATTCTCTCTCGGGAGGGCTGATCTGGAGTCCGTTCGGGGCTCCGAAGAGGGGAATCTGTCGCCATCGTCATCATCAACCTTCCTCCATCACCAATTTCATGATGCTGATCGCCGTGCATGAGTAATTCCATCGTAGGCTTGCTGGACAGTGATGGGTTGGATGAGATTTATCATGTAATCAAGTTAGTTTTGTTAGGGTTTGATCCCTAGTATCCACTATGTTCTGAGATTGATGTTGCTATGACTTTGCTATACTTAATGCTTGTCACTAGGGCCCGAGTGCCATGATTTCAGATCTGAACCTATTATGTTTTCATCAATATATGAGAGTTCTTGATCCTATCTTGCAAGTCTATAGTCACCTATTACGTGTGATGATCTGTTAACCCCGAAGTGACAATAATCGGGATACTTACGGATGATGACCGTAGTTTGAGGAATTCATGTATTCACTATGTGTTAATGCTTTGGTCCGGTACTCTATTAAAAGGAGGTCTTAATCTCCCTTAGTTTCCAATAGGACCCCGCTGCCACGGGAGGGTAGGACAAAAGATGTCATGCAAGTTCTTTTCCATAAGCATGTATGACTATATTCGGAATACATGCCTACATTACATTGATGAACTGGAGCTAGTTCTGTGTCACCCTATGTTATGACTGTTACATGATCGATCGCATCCGGCATAATTCTCCATCACCGATCCAATGCCTACGAGCTTTTCCTATATTGTTCTTCGCTTATTTACTTTTTCGTTGTTATTGTTACAATCACTACAAAACCCAAAAATATTACTTTTGCTACCGTTACCTTTTGCTACCATTACCACTACTATCATATTACTTTGCTACTAAACACTTTGCTACAGATATTAAGTTTCCAGGAGTGGTTGAATTGACAACTCAGCTGCTAATACTTGAGAATATTCTTTGGCTCCCCTTGTGTCGAATCAATAAATTTGGGTTGAATACTGTACCCTCGAAAACTGTTGCGATCCCCTATACTTGTGGGTTATCAAGACTATTTTCTGGCGCCGTTGCTGGGGAGCATAGCTCTATTCTTTGAGTCACTTGGGATTTATATCTACTTATCATTATGAAGAATTTGAAAGATCAAAGAACCAAGATTTTTCCCTCAACTACGAGGGGAGGTAAGGAACTGCCATTTAGCTCTGCACTTGGTTCACCTTCTGTTTTGCGTAAGCTTGCGACACCTAAACCTGCTTCTGCTATTAATTTTGATATGTCGCATGTTATTGATGATGCCACTTCTACTTTGCATGTTATTTCCGTTCTCATTAAAGGGTGATGCTAAAATATGGTTTAATTATCTTGATCCTGGTTGTGTGCGTAGTCCCCAGGATATGATTTATTACTTCTCTGCTAAATATTTCCCCGCTCATAAGAAAAAAGCTGCTTTAAGGGAAATATATAATTTTGTGCAAATTGAAGAAGAGAGTCTCCCACAAGCTTGGGGGAGGCTTCTCCAATTACTTAATGATTTGCCTGATCATCCTCTCAAGAAAAATGAAATACTTGATATCTTTTATAATGGACTAACTGATACTTCCAAAGATTACCTGGATAGTTGTGTTGGTTGTGTTTTCAGGGAAAGAACTGTTGATCAAGCTGAAACTCTATTGAATAATATGTTGACCAATGAAAATAATTGGACACTTCCTGAACCAACTCCTAAGCCAACTCCGAAGAAAAGGGGTATTCTATTTCTCAGTCCTGAAGATATGCAAGAGGCAAAGAAATCTATGAAAGAAGAAGGTATTAAGGCTGAAGATGTTAAGAATTTACCTCATGTTGAAGAAATACATGGTCTTAATTCATCACCTATTGAAGAAACACACGGTCTTGATAACCCGACACAGGTAGTAAAGGTAAACTCTCTCTATAGATATGATAAAGCTGAAATTCCTTCTGCTAAGTTTTCTAGCCAATGTTTGGATGAATTTGATAACTTTATGGTTAAGCAAGAAAACTTCAATGCTTATGTTGGTCAACAATTGAAACATAATGCCGATATGATTGAACACTTGAGTGATTATATGGCTTGACTCAGGAACCTTTGTATCCTAAGGGCCACCCTAAGAGAATCGAGCAAGATTCTCAGAGAGCTAATGTAGATGCACCTAGTCCTTCTAAGAGGAAGAAAAAGAAAAATGATAGGACTTTGCATGCTTCTAGTGAACCTGTTGTTGGCACACCTGAGAATCCCAATGATATTTCTATTTCTGATGCTGAAACACAATCTGGTAATGAACATGAACCTAGTGATAATGTTAATGATGATGTTCATGTTGATGCTCAACCTAGCAATAATAATGATGTAGAGATTGAACCTGCTGTTGATCTTGAAAACCCACAATCAAAGAATCAATGTTATGATAAGAGAGACTTTGTTGCTAGGAAGCACGGTAAATAAAGAGAACCATGGGTTTAGAAACCCATGCCTTTACCCCTAAACCATCCAAGAAAAAGGATGATGAGGATTTTGAGCGCTTTGCTGAAATGATTAGACCTATCTTTTTGCGTATGCGTTTGACTGATATTCTTAAAATGAATCCTTATGCTAAGTATATGAAAGAAATTGTTACTAATAAGAGAAAGATATCGGAAGCTGAAATTTCCACCATGCTTGCTAATTATACTTTTAAGGGTGGAATACCAAAGAAACTAGGAGATCCAGGAGTACCAACTATACCATGCTCCATTAAAAGAAACTATGTTAAAACTGCTTTATGTGATCTTGGAGCCGGTGTTAGTGTTATGCCTCTCTCTTTATATCGTAGACTTGATTTGAATAAATTGACACCTACTGAAATATCTTTGCAAATGGCTGATAAATCAACTGCTATACCTGTCGGTATTTGTGAGGATGTGCCTGTTGTGGTTGCAAATGTTACTATTTTAACGGACTTTGTTATTCTTGATATTCCCGAGGACGGTAGTATGTCTATTATTCTTGGAAGACCCTTTTTGAATACTGCAGGGGCTATTATTGATTGCAACAAAGGCAATGTAACTTTTCATGTTAATGGTAATGAGCATACGGTACACTTTCTGAGGAAACAACCTCAAGTCCACAGCATCAATTCTATTGGAAAATTTTCAACAATCATTATTGGAGGTTTTGAATTTCCTCTTCCTACTGTCAAGAAGAAATATGATATTCTTATTGTTGGGGACATGCATACCCCCGTTGAGGTAACCTACTGTTATTCAAAATTTCTCCGGTTCCATGTTATTTGGAATGAGTTTGTTAACAAGACTTGATCAACCTTGTTAGCGGATTCCTTTTGATGAGCATGAGATGGATGAATTTAGAAAACACAACTCTCTGTACCCTCTTTTTACTTTCTGTTATTTATATTAAATAAAGCAAAAATAGTATTTTCTGTCTGTTTTCTGAATTATCCATGCAATAAAAAATACCCCAAAAATAAAAGTTCTCCAAATGCCCTGAAAAATAAATATGATTTTTTATAGAATATTTGAGAATATCTGCCACTGAGAACTCATCAGGGGGAGCAAGCACACGGCCACGAGGGTCCAGGGCGCGCCCCCTGCCTCATGGGCCCATGGTGGCCTAAGTATAATCTCCCTCGCACCGCGAAGGTCCGGCCATGTGAATGGCCTTGTGATGATTTCTTGAGAGCAGCCGGGATTTATGATGATTTCTATGAGTTGGCTGAGAATGCAGGCCTCACCGCCTTCCTCCATGACCAACGGGAACAGTATCTCTTACTCACCAATATCTTTGTGCAAAACTTTCATTTCCATGCTAGGAGCTCACCACCTACGGTGGAATTTTATTTATATGATGAGCATAAGGAGATGTCACTTCGTGATTTTTGTCGGGTTTGTTTGATACCTTTTGAGGGCGGCGTAGAGAAACCACATTGTGACGATGTGGAAGGGTTTATTGATACAATTGTTGTAGGGGAAACAAGGAAAGTTTCCGATGCAAGAATTACTAGCATACATTTTCCTGTTTTACGTTACTTTGCAATATTTGCTAGTAGATTCTTAATTGGTCGCGGAACTGTGGCAACCTTAGTGCTCCTGATATTATAATTTTGTTCCATGCCTTGTTCCGCGATGACACATTTAGTATGGGCGCTATTGTTGCAAAGCGGTTAAATCTTAACCGCACTAAGGGCCCCATCTTGGGAGGTATCTTCGCCTCGCGCCTCGCCGCACATTTTAACATTCCTATTAGACATTATGAGAAGGAAGAGAAGTTGATGCCTCCTGTTTTTCTCGATTATAAGAGTATGGTGGCACATGTTTTGATCGTTAAGAATAAGGAAAGGATGCTTAAATACAAGCTGATATTTGATAAAAATCACCCTGAGACTATTACTTTGCCTGCTCCTTCCTTGTTTGACTTATCTGCAGGCAAGTACCTTGTTCCGCCGGAGGCCATTCACGTCTACTGGAACCCCACACTAGCTATAGAGCCAGAGCCGGAACCACAAATTGATCCTTCACGACAACCTGTTCACCAGTGGAATCTGGAGGAGATTGCCAACCAATGGCAACCCGAGGCTCCTTCTCAGTACGACCCCAACTATTACTTTGGATATCTGCCAGGCCAGCCGTGGCCATAGACCAACTTAGGCCAAAATCCTAAGCTTGGGGGAGTACGTATTTCTCACCGACATTACATTCATGTTCACACACTCATGCTAGTTGTCGGTGCTCATACATTTCATTGTAATATCCATGCTAGTTTATTTCCCTTTTTATGCTTTCTTCTTGTGTGTTTGATAAACCTTAAGAAAAAACAAAAAAATTAGTTGTAGCTTTTAGTTAGTTTACTTTCCATTCCTGTAGTAGTAACTAAAAAGTAAATCCAAAAAGATTTCTCGTTCTTCTTTTGCTTGTTGGGAGCTTTCCCGTGTAAATAGTTTTGTTTCTTTTCTTTCCTTTGGGGGTCGAGAGGAGAAGACCATGATTAAAATGTTGAGTGCCTATCATATGCATTATTGTTGATCTAACAAGAGCCCACATTACCTTGTCTTCTCTCTTGAATTGAATGCTTGCAGATTCCAGCTTAGTCCAATGCACGTGCACTATTATTATTATCCACACTATTCGGTCGTGCAAGTGAAAGGCAATAATGATGATTATATGATGAACTTATTGAGATGAGAAAAGCGGGCATGAACTCGACCTCTATTGTTTTTGTAAATATGATTAGTCCATCGTTCCTGATTCGGCCTATTATGAAAGAAACATATTTGCAATGACAATTAGAGATTATAGTTGCTTATGCCATGCTTAAATAGCTAGGAGTTTATAATGGTTTACCTTGCGTGCCAACATGCTATTAAAATGTTTGTGATGTGGTACGATAGGGTGGTATCCTCTTTTGAATGATTCGAGTGGCTTAACTTGGCACATGTTCACGCATGTAGTTGAAACAAAATCAACATAGCCTCTACGATATTTATGTCCATGGTGCATTATATCCTACTCATGCTTGCATTCGGTGTCGATTAATTTTAATGCATGTTAATGACTGTTGTCGCTCTCTAGCTGGTCGCTTCCCAGTCTTTTTCTAGCCTTCACTTGTACTAAGCGGGAATACTGCTTGTGCATCCAATTCCATAAACCCCAAAGTTGTTCCATATGAGTCCACCATACCTACCTATATACGGTATCTACCTGCCGTTCCAAGTAAATTTGTATGTGCCAAACTCTAAACCTTCAAATAAACATTCTGTTTTGTATGCTCGAATAGCTCATGTATCAACTAGGGCTGTATGTATCTTCCATGCTAGGCGGGTTATTCTCAAGAGGAGTGGACTCTGCTCCTCATTCACGAGAAAAGGGGTGGTCACTGGGATGCCTAGTCCCATGCTTTATGCAAATCAAATCAAAATAACTGCAAACAAAACTCCCCCGGAACTCTTGTTAGTTGGAGGCACTCGTTGTTTCGAGAAAGCGATGGATTGATGCTTGTTGGTGGTGGAGGAGTATAAACTATACCATTCTATTTGGGAACCGCATATAATGTGTGTAGCATGGAAGATATCGAGATCTCTCGGTTGTTGTGTTGACAATGAAAGTATACCGCTCAAAATATTATTCATGTCTATTTCAAAACCGAGCTCTGGCACCTCTACAAATCCCTGCTTCCCTCTGCGAAGGGCCTATCTATTTACTTTTATGTTGAGTCATCATCCTCTTATTAAAAAGCACCAGTTGGAGAGCACCTCTATCATTTGCATCCATTACAGTTAGTTTACATTGAGTATGACTTGACTGGATCTCTTTTACCATGAAATGAATTAGAATGTCTAGTCAGTCCTTGATCTTTAAAGGTGCTCTGCATTTATGTTTTGTGGTCTCAGAAAGGGCTAGTGAGATATGATGAGGACATCAATACCATTGTTACACCCACAGCCCCTGCTGCTATACATACTGGACCAATTACTAGAGCTCACGCACGCTAATTAAATTATCATGTGCTTTCGTTTCTTGGTAATGATTCTAATGTACATGAGAATATGATGCTGCCTAAATTGGATACATTTGTTTTGCTTACAAATGAAGGGCCTGGCATGGATAAGAGGGATGAACACTGGAGCAAGACCAAGCATGGAGATGATGGCATGCGCAAGGGGATCAAAAATGGAGTTACAAGTGATGATTTCAGGACTTTGAAGCCACCATAAGGAGTGCATGAAGCCTTGGATGAAATATACAAGATGCCACTTCATATGTATAGGCTGTTTTTAGAGTCTGTATGTGTGGGGAAACAAGAGTTAGGGTTGGTTTCGGACCCCTCCTCCAAGGGCCACGAAATTCCCCCTCTTCCTCCATATATACAACCCTTAGGGCATCGTTTAGACTTTGGATTTTGTTTAGATTAAAAGTTCGCCATTGCTGCAACTTCGCATACTTCGTTTGTGTCCAACGACCAGACCAAGACGTCATAGAACCCCACCTTCATTAATAAAGCTTTCCTATTTTATTCGCAATATCCAGATTGCAATCTCAGTTTCTTGCTTGTTCTTCGTTTGCTCACAGGAAATAGACCATCGTGGTCAGGTTGATCGTGCTCCGGCGTGGTCAATAACCCTCGGAAGTTGGTTTAGCGATTGCTAAGGCACGACGTCTTCGCACATTCGTAGTCGGATCGTCAAAGTCGACTCCCACAGAAAACGATATCTATCTCATCGAAACATCGGGACACCTTCGCCTCTATCAAGTGGTATCAGATTTCCAGGTTGCTCGGTGAGATTTTACAGTTTTTCGTAGTTTAGATCGAGTCTGTTCTTCATACCTACAGTCCACGAAAAAGCTAAAAAAATAGGGTCAGTTCATCATATCCGAACCAATCTGAGCCTTTGCATAATCTTTTTAGGGTTTTGCATTGTTGAATTTGCGGTTGCATCGTCGTGTCTAGTTGTTGGTCTTAGTGTCTAGTCCTTTAGAGTTTCGAGTTCTGTTCACAAGTTGTCACGCCGCTGCCGCACCATTGTCATCACCGCTACCATATACCACCATCATCATCACCGCTGCCATATACCACCATCGTCATCACCGCTGCCGTATACCACCATTGTCATCACCGCTATCATATAACACCATCGTCATCACCGCTGCCATATACCACCATCGTCACCAGCGCTGCCTTTACCACATATCCACCGCCATCACGATAATCCGAGTCCACCTCCATCACCGATTCGCCACCAGTCCGAGTTCCACCGCCCTACATATATCCGCCACCAGTCCGACTTTCCACCAGATTCATCTCCGCCACCAGTCCTAGTCCGAGTCCAGTATTTGTTGTTTTGTTTTGGATTTCCAGCTCACGCCATACTCCAAGTCGTGACAGAGTCGGACTCCCCAACTTCCGTGCTACCCGTAGTAGAAAAGTAGTTCCAAACTAAAAAAAACTAAGTCTGGAAAATTCTGGCTAGGCAGTTTTTAGACCATTTATAGACTTTTTTGAAAAAAATTGTTGCGGAGCAAAAAAGAGAGGGAAAAAGTGCAAAAAAGTGAAAAAGGGGAAAAATCAGAGCGTGCTCCTCCCTTGTTTACGTGCAGCGCCGTGATTTTGTTAGTGTTCTAGGATCGCGTCTCTAGCACGGTCTAGCCTAGGACCAGCACAGTACCGTCGTTGAGCGTTTATTCAACTTTGCATCTCTGAATTCATTATTGCTGACCCTTTTTGCTACTATATTATAAGCCTTCCCAGCTCCACATACATCTACGTCGTGCGTTTGACTCTCCCTGGTAATCGCTCTATCCAAGCTTTGAGAGTTTTGACTACGACGGTTGCCGATCACCGCCTGCTGTTGGGTAAGAACTGGTAAGAATTTGAGATTTGCTTGACGGATTTGTGACACCCACCACCACCTCTTGTTAGTAGTTTGTAGGATCATATTCTTGTGTGTTTCTATTGCTGCTAACCATCGCAGGATCACAAGCCGATGAGACTGACTGGGAGAACATGACGAATAAGGAGTTGCATGATAAATTTCAACAAATGATGAGTGGACAGGTGCAAGATGTGATAAATAGTTTTGAAGAGGCCATGGAGAAGATAGATGGCATGGAGAAGACGTTCGAAACAAAGCTCGATGACAAGTTTAATGAATTGCTCGTGCGTCTTCCACCACCACCACCGGTTGCACCTAACGACGACAACAACAACAACAACAACAACAACAACAACAACAACAACAACAACAACAACAACGACAACGACGACGACTACTACCTCCATGCCACGAAACAGCCCTCCACTGAGCGAGCCATGTCCCTGTTGCGCCTGGCCAAACTGTTGGTGCTACTATTGATTCTTCTGTGGCTCCTGCTGCTGATGCGGAGGAGGATGATTATGTGGGAGATTACGAGGATGTGGTTGATCAAAATCAGAACTATGTGCAACCACCAGCACCACAACCACTAGGTCGTCCACATGCAAATAATGGCAATGGTAGGGCTCCCCTTCAGGTACGAGATCATGACCATCTCCCTAAACTGAAATTGAATATTCCACCATTTGAGGGTAGATATGTTCCTGATATATATCTTACTTAGGAGTTAGAAACTGAACAATGATTTACATGTTTACAATATCCTAAGGAGAGACGTGTTCCGGCTGCTGTTTGTGCTTTCACTAGCTTTGCATGTGTTTGGTGGTCTGAACATTGTAGATTATATCCTATTCCAGCTACTTGGGCTGCTTTGAAAACTGCTATGCATACTCGTTGGGTTCCACCATATTATCAACGTGAATTACTTCAAAAATTGCAGCGTTTAATACAAGGAAAAAATTATGTAGAAGAATATTATCAGGAATTACAAACTGGCATGATTAGATGTGGTATTGTTGAGGAGAATGAAGCTATGCTTGCATGTTTTATGGGTGGATTAAATAGAGAGATTCATACCATTCTAGAGTATAATGAGTATACTAATATCACTCATTTATTCCATCTTACTTGTAAAGTTGAACGTGAAGTGCAGGATCAATAGCCATTGGCGCGAACTAACTTTTCTGCAGGTCGATCTTCATCATGGACACCACGTGCATCCTCTACTTCGACTGGACCAGCACCTCCATCAGGTGCCACCTCCAATCGTGATACAAGAAAGCAGTCACAACCACCACTATCTGCCAAGAGCACACCTGCTGGGCCTGCGCAGAGCTCTTCTTCTTCCATGGCATCAACAAGGCACACAACTGATATTATTTGTCGTTGTTGTAAGGGAAGAGGACATTTTGTGAGAGAATGCAAATCTTAGCGTGTGATGATTGTTACTGAGGATGGTGGGTATGAGTCCGCTAGTGACTATGATGAGGAGACTTTGGCTCTTATTACACATGAAGAACACGGTGGAGATGATTCTGATCATGAGACACAATACATGGTTGCTGAAGATGCTGACGGGTATGAATGTTTAGTTGCTCAACGTGTTTTGAGTGTGCAGGTTACACAAGCTGAGCAAAATCAGAGGCATAATTTGTTCCATACAAAGGGAGTTGTGAAGCAACATTCTGTTCACGTCATCATAGATGGAGGGAGCTGCAATAACTTGGCTAACATGGAGATGGTGGAGAAGCTATCTCTCACCACAAGACCACATCCACATCCTTACTACATCCAATAGTTCAACAACAGCGGCAATGTTAAGGTAACACGTACTATTCGTGTGCATTTTAGTATCTCTACATATGCTGATTATGTTGATTGTGATGTGGTACCTATGCAAGCATGTTCCTTATTACTTGGTAGACCATGGCAATTTCATAAAAATTCTGTACACCATGGTAGAAACAATTAGTATACTCTTGTTCATCAGGATAAAAATATTACTTTGCTTCCTATGACTCCTGATTCCATTTTGGAAGATGATATTAATAGAGCTAATAAAGCAAAACAGGAGAAAA
This sequence comes from Triticum urartu, assembly GCF_003073215.2. Lineage (NCBI taxonomy): Eukaryota > Viridiplantae > Streptophyta > Magnoliopsida > Poales > Poaceae > Triticum > Triticum urartu. The sequence continues at coordinate 253,620,328 of NC_053024.1, forward strand.
ATAAGAGTGAAAATCGGATTGTGGAAAAAGAATTTGAGCAACAAATGAAGCCTAATAATAAAGCATCTAGTGTTGCTTTTGAAATTAAATTGAAAAGTGCATGTTTACTTTCCACCAAATCTGATACTAATGATTTAGATTTTAGCAAATCTGTTTGCTATGCTTTTGTGTGCGAAGAGGCATTATTTTCATTCGAGGACGTGCCTTCCTCTTTGCCTCCTGCTGTCACTAACATTTTGCAGCAGTTCGCTGACGTCTTTCCACAAGACGTGCCACCGGGATTACCACCTATTCGAGGGATTGAGCATCAAATTGACTTAATTCCCGGTGCATCATTACCCAACCGTGCACCATACCGTACCAATCCAGAGGAGACGAAGGAGATTATGCGTCAAGTACAAGAACTGCTCGACAAAGGTTATATACGCGAATCCCTTAGTCCTTGTGTTGTTCCTATCATTTTAGTGCCGAAAAAGGATGATACATCGCGTATGTGTGTTGATTGTAGAGGCATTAATAATATTACTATTCGTTATCGTCATCCTATTCCTGGCTAGACGACATGCTTGATGAATTGAGTGGCTCTACAATATTCTCCAAAGTTGATTTGCGTAGTGGATACCATCAAATTCGTATGAAATTGGGAGATGAATGGAAAACAGCATTTAAAACTAAGTTTGGATTATATGACTGGTTAGTCATGCCTATTGGGTTAACTATTGCACCTAGTACTTTCATGAGGTTAATGAACGAAGTTTTACGTGCTTTCATTGGACGATTTTTTGGTAGTCTATTTTGATGATATACTGATTTATAGTAAATCTTTGGAGGAACATTTGGAATATTTACGTTGCAGCAGGTGCATGGAGGATGATTAATGGGACACTTTGGCGTCAAGAAGACGGAGGATATACTTGCTACACAATTCTTTTGGCCAAAGATGAGATGGGATGTTAAGCGTTTTGTTGCTCGCTGCACTACATGTCAAAAAACTAAGTCACGACTCAATCCTCATGGTTTATATATGCCTTTGCATGTACCTAGTGTTCCTTGGGAGGATATATCTATGGACTTTGTTTTAGTTTTACCTCGAACAAAGAAGGGGAGGGATAGAATATTTGTTGTCCTGGATATATTTTCGAAAATGGCATGCTTTATACGATGTCATAAAAGCGATGATGCTGTTAATGTTACTGCTTTCTTCTTTCGTGAAATTATTCGCTTGCATGGTGTGCCAAATACTATTGTTTCAGATCGTGATACTAAATTTCTTAGCCACTTTTGGAGATGTTTATGGGTTAAGTTGGGGACTAAACTACTTTTCAGTACTACTTGTCACCCCCAAACTGATGGACAAACTGAAGTAGTCAATAGAACATTGTCTACTATGCTTAGGGATGTTTTGAAGAATAATAAGAAAATGTGGGAAGAATGCTTGCCTCATATTGAATTTGCTTATAATCGTTCATTACATTCTACTACTAAGATGTTCCCTTTTGAAATTGTGTATGGTTTCCTACCTCGTGCACCTATTGATTTGTTGCCTCTTCCATCTTCGGAGAAGGTTAATTTTGATGCTAAAGAATGTGCTGCATTGATTTTAAAAATGCATGAGTTAACTATGGAAAACATTGAGCGTATGAATGCTAAATATAAACTTGCTGGAGATAAGGGTAGAAAACATGTTGTGTTTGCACCTGGAGATCTTGTTTGGTTACATTTGCGTAAGGATAGATTTCCTAATTTGCACAAATCAAAGCTAATGCCATGTTCTGATGGTCCTTTTAAGGTGTTAGAGAAAATAAATGATAATGCATATAAACTTGAGCTGCCTACAGATTTTGGGGTTAGTCCCACTTTTAACATTGCAGATTTGAAGCCTTATTTGGGTGAGGAAGAAGAGCTTTCATCGAGGACGACTTCATTTCAAGAAGGGGAGGATGATGAGGACATCAATACCATTGTTACACCCACAGCCCCTGCTGCTATACATATTGGACCAATTACTAGAGCTCGCGCACGCCAATTAAATTATCAGGTACTTTCATTTCTTGGTAATGATTCTAATGTTCATGAGAATATGATGCTGCCTAAATTGGCTACATTTGTTTTGCTTACAGATGAAGGGCCTGGCATGGATAAGAGGGATGAACACTGGAGCAAGACCAATCATGGAGATGATGGCATGCGCAAGGGGATCCAGAACGGAGTTACAAGTGATGATTTCAGGACTTTGGAGCCACCATAAAGAGTGCATGAAACCTTGGACGAAATATACATATGCCACTTCATAAATTTCGTCCAGAGGCTATTCTAGGTGCTGCGTCACCTTATTATTGGGCCAGGCCCATGTATTTTCGAAATACTTAAGTATAGGCTGCTTTTAGAGTCCGTATGTGTGGGGAAACAAGAGTTAGGGTTGGTTTCGGACCCCTCCTCCGAGGGCCACGAAATTTCCCCCTCTTCCTCCATATATACAGCCCTTAGGGCGTCGTTTAGACTTTGGGTTTTGTTTAGATTAAAAGTTCGTCATAGCTGCAACTTCGTGTACTTCGTTTGAGTCCAACGACCTGACCAAGACGTCACGGAACCCCATCTTCATGAATAAAGCTTTCCTCTTATATTTGCAGGAAATAGACCCTCGTGGTCAGGTTGATCGTGCTCCGGCATGGTCAATAACCTCTCGGAGTTGGTTTAGCGATTGCTAAGGCGCGACGTCCTCGCACGTTCGTAGTCGGATCATCAAAGTCGACTTCCAACAAAATGATAGCCACCATCTCATAGAAAGATCGGGCCCCTCGCCTCTATCATCTTCAAAACACACGAAATATGAGTTGGGAGTTTCAAAGAAACAAATTTAAAGTCCCTTTGGAATTATTTTCAATTTGGAGTTATTTGGGTTTTATTCAAATTATTTTTCTCCAAAAATAAAATATATGGAAAATATGGTAAAATGATTCCCTGCAATAGAAAATTGGAGAGAAATAAATTTGAAATCATTTGGGTTTTTCTAAAATGATTTTTCTTGGGTTTTATTGCAACAATAGCACTTTTTGCTTTATTTAAATTTGTGTGGATTTTATTTGACTTTAGAAAAATGTTCAAATTGTAGAAAATCTTTTTCTAAAAATTTTGATATAATATGCCTATATATAATTTTTTTTATTATTCATTTTTTTCTTATTTAGTTGTCTGAATTATTTAAAAAAAATACTTTTGCCGACTGGGCCGGCCCAGCCCAGTCGAAGCCGCGCCATCCCCGACCCCGGGAGGTCTCCGCACGCCGTACGCCACCACGCCAGTGTCCTTCCCTGACTCCGCTGGAGCCACGCCGCCTTGCATTGCCCCTCCTCCACGCCGCAGAGCTGCCCCACCCACCTATAAATGCCGCCGCCACCCCCTCTCCTCCCCAAGTTCGCGCAGACGCCGCCTCCACCAAAGCCGCAGCCGCCATAGACGAGTTCACGCCTCCGCCACTGCCGCACTTTGTCGCCGACGCCGGAGCCGCGTCGCCGAGTCGCGCCGCTGCCGCCTCGCCTCCTCCCGCCGTAGTTCGCCGCCACCACCGCCGTCTCCGCCGCCCGCACCCATGCCCGGAGCCGCCGCCGTTAGCCTGTCGCCACCGGACTCCGCCACCGTCGACGAATCACCGGTAACCGCCGTGAACCGCCGGTTTATCTTGTTTTATTTTCGGTTTGGTTTTTGTTTAAAGCCGAACGGTTTTTCTTTTTTAGTTAGGTTATTTAGTGGACGTTCGCTAGTTAGGTTCTGTAGCGAACGGTTTTTCGTCTTATAAGCTTCTGTAGTGAACGTTCGTTCGTTAGGTTTTTCTTTTTCTGTTTTAATTTCGGCCATGGACTTAGATGTAATTAGTTTATTTACAATTTAGCCCCCTGATCTTCAAACCCTCGTAACTTTTTACTCGTTGGTCTAAATCCAACGAAACCAACGCCCACCTCTTCGTTATGATCCCCTCTATCCAGAAAAACAACTTAAACATATGCACCAGTGTCAAAAAGAACAAGTGCGGTAAATGACTTAACCAAAAACTTACCGATTACTGCATCGGGTTGATCTTCAACCTCCTCCACATTAACGTGGTTCACCTGTCCCCTATTGAAAGGGTTCGGCTTCTTCCCAGAGCTTCCATTGCCATTTCCATTCTGGCCTTCGGGACATTCATTGGCATAATGTCTGGTCTTGGAACACTTGAAACAGGTGACTTGACTCAGGTCTCTCTTGGTTGGGGTTGATGGGATGGTACGGTTCTGGCCGTTGCTTCCTCCATTCCCATTACCATTCTTGTGGCCATTATGGTTGTGCGAGCTACCTCCTCCATGGGTGTGCTGAAACTGAAATCCCGGTTTAGGGGTAAAGCGGGGCTTCTGCTGGGCTCCAGAGTTATACTTCCCCTGTCCATACTTCCTCTTGCGGTTCTCAATCTGCTGTTGCTTCCCTTCAATCATGATGGCACGATCTACCAACTCCTGGTAGTTGTTGAAACTTGCTACCATCAACTGCATGCTTAGCTCATCATCCAATCCTTCCAGAAACTTCTCCTGCTTAGCTGCATCCATAGCAACGTCATCTGGAGCATAACATGCTAACTTGCTGAAGTCGTCAACGTACTGGCCAACTGTCCTTCCTCCTTGGCGTAAGTTACGAAACTCATGCTTCTTTATGGCCATAGCTCCTGCTGAAACATGGGCAGTGCGGAAAGCTTGCTGAAACAGATCCCATGTGACAGTGTCAACTGGGTAAGTGGCTGTGAAATTCTCCCACCATGCTGCCGCGGGTCCGTCAAGCTGGTGAGCGGCAAACTTCACTTTCTCACCATCCGTGCATCCTGCAGTGGTCAACTCCCTTCCTATCTTGCGGAGCCAATCGTCTGCTACTATCGGCTCGGTGCTACTAGAAAACACCGACGGATTCAGCCTAAGAAAACGGGCTAAGTGGTCAACAGGTGGTGGTGGTGGTGGGTTGTTGTTCTGCTGGTTCTAGACTAACATCTACATCAATTGATTCTGTTGCTGGATCAATTGAGTAAGCTCCGGTGGGAATCCATTGTCACATCTCGGAGGCATCTGAGGGTTTAGAAAAGACGAGAATTAAGAATAGAGTGAGGTCTAAAGGAAAACACTACCCATATGCACATGAGCAAATGCACACAAAATCACTTCAATCAATCAAGGGCTTACAATCGGTCTAAACTATCGCAAAAGTGCTCGACTATAATGTTTACATGGGGGAATACTACTACTATTTGGTGGTCATCTAGAAATTTGAACCGGTGGAAGACTCCATGATATCTGCTCCAGCTTCGTCTTCAAGGTCGGGTTCACTTGGATCCGAATCGGTGTCGTCGATGATGATGTAGTTGTCCGGACATGCGACGTACTCGTCCTCCTCCTTGGATGCTAACTTCCTCTTGAGTTCTTCAATCTCCTGCTTAAGATCGCCATTGTGTCTTGCTAGAGCTACGATCTCGTCCATGTAGTCCTTGCGTGTAGACTTCAGTTCTCTTTCTAGCTCGATGATCCTTGCCTTCGCATTCTTCAGCTCTATCATATCATTGCACATCTGGTTCTCGTGGCGTCGAATGTGCTGGCTTAACTCCTGGATGAATGATGCAATGGATCTATCCTTCTTGGTGCTGACTAACTCCCATTGTTCATCTCGGCGTCCGCAAATCTGGTAGATAGTGTCCTTGAGGTCTTCTTGATAAACTTCTCCAATGCGTCCTATGGTGATATGAGCTGCCATGCTCCTTCTGTAACGCCCTCGATGCGGCTATATCTCCCACTTGTCGAGGCACGACTTAGAGGCATAACCGCATTGAAAGCAAGGTCGCAAGTCAGGAAATCATCACACATCCCATGTACATAAATAATATAAAGGGGAGGTACATAGTTGGCTTACAATCGCCACGTCACATCAAAGTACATAAATAACATCCATCATACAAATCACTCATGGCCCGACTACGGTGCCAAAATAGAAAAAAAAACCCAACATGCGACAAGGCCCTGAATCGATAACCCCAACTAGGCACCACTACTGATCGTCGGGAAAGGAAACATAATAACGCTGAGAGTCCTCGTCGAACTCCCACTTGAGCTCGTACTCGTCACCTGGAGCGGAATCACCTGGACCTGCATCTGGAATTATAGTATCTGTGAGCCACAGGGACTCAGCAATCTCGCACCCTCGCAATCAAAACTATTTAAGCTTATAGGAAGGATAAGGCAAGTATGTGGAGCTGCAGCAAGCGACTAGCATATGTGGTGGCTAACTTATACGCAAAAGAGAGCGAGAAGAGGGGGCAAGGCGCGAGCGAGAATCTAGAGGAACAACCTACGCAAGCATTACTCCAACACCGTGTCCACTTCCCGGACTCCGCCGAGAAGAGGCCATCACGGCAACACACTCAGTTGATTCATTTTAATTAATTAAGATTCAAGTTATCTACAACCGGACATTAACAAATTCCCATCTGCCCATAACCGCGGGCACGGCTTTCGAAAGTTCAATCCCTGCAGGGGAGTCCCAACTTAGCCCATGACAAGCTCTCACGGTCAACGAAGGAAAAGACCTCCTCCCAAGACGTTCCGATCAGACTCGGTATCTCGGTAACTCAAGACACTTCGACAGGTTAAAACAAGACCAGCAACACCGCCCGAATGTGCCGACAAATCCCGATAGGAGCTGCACATATCTCTTTCTCAGGGCACACTCAGATTGTCCTAGGTACGGGTAGGCCAGCACAGAGTTACCCCTGGTGGCCTCCGGTAGCTGACAGGTGGACCAACACTCAGAGGAGCACTGGCCCGGGCGGGTTAAAATAAGATGACCCTTGAGTCTGCAGAACCCAAGGGAAAGAAAAGGGTAGGCGGCAAAAGGTAAAACCAAGGTTGGGCATTGCTGGAAAAGCTTTAATCAAGGCGAAATATCAAGGGGTTCCCATTATAACCCAACCACGTAAGGAACGCAAAATCCGGGAACATAACACCGATATGACGGAAACTAGGGCGGCAAGAGTGGAACAAAACACTAGGCGAGAGGCCGAGCCTTCCACCCTTTACCAAGTATATAGATGCATTAAGATAACATAGCAATATAATGATATCCCAACAAGTAAATAAATGTTCCAACAAGGAACGGCGCCAATCTTCACCTGCAACTATCAACGCTATAAGAGGGGCTGAGCAAAGCGGTAACATAGCCAATCAACGGTTTGCTAGGACAATGGTAGGTTAGAGGTTCAATCATGCAATTGGGAGGCTGACAAGCAAATGGTAGGCATCGTAGCATTGGCAAAGCAAAAGAGCGAGCAAACTAGCATAGCAAAGATAGTAGTGATTTCGAGGGTATGATCATCTTGCCTGCACAGTTGTCAAAGCTGACTGGATCCTCACAAGCAAACTCAACGGGCTCCTCGGTAGCGAACTCGTCTCCCGGCTCTACCCAAACAAGACAAACAAGCAACAAGGATACAATCAACCACGTGCAAGACCAAGCAATGAGATGAAATGATGACATGCTATGCGGGATGCGATGCGGTATGCAAAATGCAAGATATGACAGGAAATGCATGAACCTGACCTCAACTTGGAATTCCAAGGGTGCCACTGGATAAAGGGGACGAAATCGCTTGAAAACGATATAAAGATCATTGGAATCGGAGCTACGGTTTGGAAATGGCAAGCGTTTTAAGATATGACACCGGTCTGCGATTTACAGCAAGTAGGCATCTAAATGCAACGAAATTAACATGCTACAGCCACCAAACATGAAAACAAAATACATGGCAGTGATGTACACAAGATGCTTAACAAATCACTAGCACTGAGCCATAGGCAAATTCATCCATTAACGGGTTCAAACAAGCATGGCAAAAATGAATATGCAAAACAGATTCCAGACTTAGTGAAATTAACACTAGCCTGAAATTTCAGATCACGAAGCCCTCTTCGGAGCAGCAAAACAACATGATAGAAAACCTGAACATGACAAGTAAGAATATGGCATGGAGCTACTCAACAAGCTTAACAAAAGACCCAAAGTGACCTGGGGTCAAAAGGGTTCACAAAATACTCTACCGAGCTCACGAACATAGCTCGAACACAATCAGTTTTCAGACTTAGTGAAAACTGAGGCATGCTGAAATTATAACTCACGAAGGCATGTAAACGAGCTCGATGCACTCACTACGGTGCAAGTCATCACAAGGCAAGCATATAACCAGCAAGAAGGCACAATATTCTAGCTACACATGGCAATAACAAAGTCATAGCATGCATGGAACACTAACGGTAGCATCGGCAAAATCGCAAACAAGTTGATGATCTGCCCAGATTAACAACGAAGCAAATGTTGAGCTCGATTGAGTCAACCTAGAGCACTCCACATATGCAAACAAAGACATGGATGGATAGAGCATAACATAAATATCAAAACTCCCTTACTGATCATCCTCAAAAGAGGCACGGATCACTAGGAAACAAGCTGGACATATAGCATCGTGAACTAAAATATCCCAGACTTAGTGAAAATCACTAAGTCCCTGAAATCAGAAATCTCAGGTACCTCTCTTCGCAAGCTTGCACAAGACAACACACACATCCTAAAAATGCATGGGTGGCACCTCTGGAAATAAGACAAAATTCTTAACAATTCATCCCAAAGGGGCACAGGCATATCATGCACGGATTAAACATGGCAAAAATGACAAAAGTGCATGATGAACTAACGGATCTGCAATTTAACTCACGAAGCCTCCTTCTAACAGCATTTTGGGCAACAAGATGACCTCAAATGCAAATGATGCAATGGAATGAAATGATGTACATATCGAGACGAAGATTTTGATATATCATATGCCCAAAACGGAGCTACGGTTACGGAGATACGAGCAGTCAAACATCGCATAAAAAAAACTAGGGTTAGGAGATAAAAGTCAACCGGGGGATCCCCAGATCCAGATCCAGATCGGGTCCGGCGGCACTGTAGCAGTCCGAGCTCGGGCTCGCCGGAAATGGGGCTCACGGCGGCCGGAGACGGAGCGGGACACCGGGAAGGAGGGGCCGGCCGGCGGGGAAGCTCGCCGGGGCGGCGGCGGACGGCGATGGGAGCAGCAGCGCCGGACCGGTCGAGGCGGCAGCGGGACAGCGGCCGCCGGCGCCGAGGTGGCGACCCTCGCCGGAGTCGTGCGGTGGCGGTGGAGCGCACGCCGGCGAGGAGGCGGACGGGCGGCGTCGGGCGCGGGGACGCGACCCGGCCGATGGGCTTGGGGGGCCGGGGACGGGCCAGAGCGGGCCTGCGGCGGCGGGCGGCGATCTGGTCCCGCGGGGGACACGTGGCGGCGGCGGGTTGGATGGCGGCGGCGGGCGGACGCGTCCGGCTCCGTCCGGACGTGTCCGGTAGCGGCGGAGGCGATTTGATCTAGGGTTAGGGGGGAGGGACTCCGCGAATTTGGAGTGGGGGGTGTATATATAGGCATAGAGGGAGCTAGGAGAGTCCAAATGAGGTGCGGTTTTCGCCCACGCGATCGTGATCGAACGCTCTAGGACATGGAGCAGAGTTTGGTGGGTTTTGGGACAAATTTGGGGGGGTGTTGGGCTGCAACACACACGAGGCCTTTTCGGTCCCTCGGTTAACCGTTGGAGTATCAAACGAAGTCCAAATGATACGAAACTTGACAGGCGGTCTACCGGTAGTAAACCAAGGCCGCATGGCAAGTCTCGGTCCAATCCAGAAATGTTTAATCCCCACACACGAAAGAACGCTAGAAAAGGCCACCGGAGGAGAACGAAGCGCCGGAATGCAAAACGGACAACGGGGAAAATGCTCGAATGCATGAGATGAACATGTATGCAAATGCAATGCACGTGATGACATGATAAGAGATGCACGGAAAAGAAAAACAACACACGGAGACAAAGACCCGAACCCGAGAAATAAATATAACTTAATGCCGGAAACGGCAAGAGTTGGATACAAATATGGAAAGTATATCTGGGGCGTTACAACACTCCACCACTACGAAAAGATCTCGTCCCGAGATCTAGGACTGAAAGAACTCCGGGTACTCAGAACGGAGGTGATCCTCGCGTTCCCATGTAGCTTCACGGTCGGAATGGTGAGACCACTTGACTTTGAGAAATTTGATTGACTTGTTGCGGGTCTTGCGTTCAGTCTCTTCAAGAATAGCAACTGGGTGCTCACGATAGGAGAGATCTTCTTGGAGCTCAATGTCCTCGAAGTTGACGGTGCGGTCAGGCGTTTTGAAGCACTTTCGAAGCTGAGAGACGTGGAACACATCATGAACATTGGCAAAGTTTGAAGGAAGCTCGAGCTGATAGGCGAGGTCGCCTCTCTTACTGGCAATCTTGAAAGGTCCCACGTATCTAGGGGCAAGCTTCCCTTTGATACCGAAGCGACGAGTACCTTTCGTAGGAGAGACGCGGAGGTAAACATGATCTCCGATCTGGAAAGCCAAATCATGGTGCTTACTATCATAGTAGCTCTTTTGGCGGGATTGGGCTGCTTTGAGGTTATCACGAATGACTTTGCACATTTCTTCTGCTTCTGTGATTAAGTCATTACCCAGCAGCTGACGTTCACCGGTTTCAGACCAGTTGAGAGGGGTACGACACTTCCTGCCATACAGAATTTCAGAAGGGGCCTTGCCCGAACTTGCTTGAAAACTGTTGTTATAGGAGAATTCAGCATAAGGAAGACAATCCTCCCACTTCATGCCGAAGGAGATCACACAAGCCCTGAGCATATCTTCAAGAATCTGGTTGACACGCTCGACTTGACCGCTTGTTTGAGGATGGAAAGCTGTGCTGAAGCGAATGTTGGTCCCCATGGCCTTCTGAAAAGAATCCCAAAACTTCGAGGTAAAGATACTGCCACGGTCTGAAGAGATCACTTGAGGAATACCGTGCAGAGAGACAATGCGAGAGGTATAGAGTTCCGCCAATTGAGCTGCAGTGATCGACTCTTTGATAGGCAGAAAATGAGCCACTTTGGTGAGCTTGTCGATGACAACAAATATAGCATCATTGCCACGCTTGGACTTTGGAAACCCAGTCACGAAGTCCATTTCAATGTGGTCAAACTTCCATTATGGAATGGCAAGCGGTTGGAGGAGACCTGCTGGCCTTTGGTGTTCTGCCTTCACTCTTCTGCAGACATCACATTCATTCACGAATTGAGCGATCTCGCGCTTCATTCGGGTCCACCAATAAGCTTGCTTGAGATCCTGATACATCTTCGTACTACCAGGGTGGATGGAGAGGAGAGAGTTGTGAGCCTCGTTCATGATCACTTTACGAAGTTCACCTTTGGGCACAACAATACGATCCTCGAAGAAGAGAGTGTCCTTGTCATCAAGGTGGTAGCACTTGTACTTGGACTGACTCTTTGCAATCCCAATCTTCACCTTTTTCACCATAGCATCAAGAAGCTGGGCTTGGCGAATCTGGTCTTCTAAGGTAGGAGAAACTTGAAGGTTGGCGAGGAAACCTTGAGGAACAACTTGCAGATTAAGTTTGCGGAAAGCTTCACAAAGCTCGGGTTGATAAGGCTTGAGAATCAGACTGTTGCAATAGGCCTTTCTGCTCAAAGCGTCAGCAATCACATTGGCCTTGCCTGGAGTATACTCAATACTCGGATTATACTCTTGAATCATTTCGACCCATCGAGTTTGCCTTAGGTTGAGATTAGGCTGAGTGAAGATGTACTTGAGACTCTTGTGATCAGTGAAAATGTCCACTTTTCTTCCCAATAGAAGATGTCTCCAAGTCAAAAGAGCATGCACAACTGCCGCCAACTCGAGATCATGAGTGGGGTAGTTCTTCTCATTAGGCTTCAACTGGCGAGATGTATAAGCAACAACTTTCTTCTCTTGCATCAATACTGCGCCAAGACCTTGGAGAGAGGCATCACAAAAGACCTCGTACGACTTGGATTCATCAGGTGGAGTCAGAACTGGAGCAGTGATCAACTTCTCTTTCAAAGTGTTGAAAGCAATATCACACTCCGGAGACCAAACGAACTTGACGTGCTTCTGAAGAAGATTTGAGAGAGGCTTCGCGATCTTGGAAAAGTTTTCAACGAATCTTCGGCAATAGCTTGCGAGACCGAGGAAACTGCGGAGTTGCTTCACATTCTAAGGAGGTTCCCAATTCACAATTGCGGATACCTTCTCGGGATTCACGGAAATGCCCTTGGCAGAGATGATATGACTAAGATAAAGAACCTCATCGAGCCAAAATTCACACTTGGAGAACTTGGCATAGAACTGATATTCCCTGAGCTTATCGAGAACCAAACGCAAGTGCTTGGCATGATCTTCCTTGTTCTTCGAGAAAACCAGAATGTCATCGAGATAGACCAAAACGAAGTCATTGGTGTAGGCGTTGAAGATGAAGTTCATCATGCGAGAGAACGTCGGAGGAGCGTTGGCGAGGCCAAAAGACATGACAGTGTATTCATATGAACCAAAGCTTGTTCTGAATGCTGTCTTGGGAATATCTTCTTCACGAATGCGAATCTGGTGATAACCCATATGGAGATCAAGCTTGGAGAATACTTGAGCACCCTTGAGTTGTTCGAACAGCTCATTGATGTTGGGAAGTGGGTATTTGTTTTTGATGGTCTTCTTGTTCACTGGACGGTAATCAACACAAAGTCGGCTCGAACCATCCTTCTTCTTCACAAAAAGAACACCACAACCCCACGGAGAAGTACTAGGCCGGATGAGACCCAATCTTTCTTGCTCATCGAGTTGTTTCTTCAACTCCTTCAACTCTTCGGGGCCGAGCTTGTAGGGACGTTTGCACACAGGTTCCGTACCGGGCTCAAGTTCAATAACAAATTCAACCGGCCGGTTTGGAGGCATCCCTGGGAGTTCTTCTGGAAAAACGTCTTGATACTCACAAACAACCGGAATCTGCGAAATAGCATCCAATTCACCCTTCTCATTGAGAGAAAACAACCGGATGGTATTATCCCGAGCGGCAAAGACAATGACATCCTCAGACGAATGAGTCAGTTGAATCTGCCTGGCTGCACAATCAAGCTGAGCTTTATGCTTAGAGAGACAGTCCATCCCGAGTATAAGATCAATATCCGAGTCACCGAGAACCGTAGGAGAAGCAAGAAACTTGAACTCGCCCATCGTGATAGAAACATCCGGAACGATGGAGTTAGCCTGCATGCGCTTGCCGGGAGAGACAACTGCTAAAGGACTAGGCAAGACTTGTGAAACCAATTCATGCCTATTTGTAAACGGTCTCGAGATGAAGCAATGCGATGCACCAGTGTCAAAAAGAACTTTTGCAGGAATATCATTAACAGGAAGGTTACCCATGATCACATCTGACAAGTCCTCTGCCTGAGCTGCATTCATCAAATTGACCTTGGCGTGCTTGGAATTATGCTTGACCACAGCTGTACTTGCCGATCTGACAGGAGGAGGAGGAGGAAGACGCCTCTGGTTGAAACACTTGTTGGCATAGTGACCCTTCTATTGGCACTTGTTGCACGTGACCTCTGAAAGCGGACGGTGATACGGAGCACTCGATCTTGGAGCTTGAGACGAAGTCTTGTTCTGAAAGCCTAGGTTGGGTGGGTGGGAAGAACCACTGCCACCTTTGCTCTTCTGCTGATACGGCTGACGGAACGGAGGAGGAGGAAGCCAAAACTTCTGCTGCTTGGCCACTTGAGTAGAGTAAGACGGAGTAACATCTCTGACTCGCTTCCTGGAAGCATCACACCTCAACTGAGCAGCCTCTTGCTTCAGTGCCATGTTGTAGAACTCATCGTATCTCAAAGGCTCGAAGAGAACAAGAGCGAGCTGAATATCTTCTCTGAGACCACCCCTGAACTGATATATCATGCTCTTCTCGTCAGGCACGTCCTGCTTGGCAAAGCGGGCAAGTTTCTGGAACAATTTGTTGTAGTCATAGACAGACAAAGAGCCTTGCTTCAAATTGCGGAATTCCTCACGCTTGCTTTCAACCACGCTCTGCGGAATGTGATGAGCTCGGAAATCTCGACGGAAATCATCCCAAGTGATAACACGTTCACCTCTGGAATCCTTGTACTGCTGGAACCATTCTGCAGCCTGATCTTTGAGTTGGAAGGAAGCGAATTTCACAAAGTCCTCAGGCCTGACGTTGCTGCACTCGAAATGCTTACACAGATCCACAAGCCAATCGTCAGCATCGGTTGCCTCAACACAATTACTGAAAGTCTTTGGCCCGTTAGCAAGGAACTGGTTGAGTGTAGCAAAGTGACCCTGATTGCTGCCTTGATTCCCTTGACTGCCTTGATTGCGCTCTTGGAGAATTTGCATGATCAGCTGAGTGTTTGCATTAGTAGCGGCCATCACAGCTTGCCATGCTTCTGGAGGAGGCGGAGGTGGAGGCGGATCAGGATTCGGAGTCGTGCGCGTTGGAGGAGCCATCCTGAAGATGTTGACCACCATTAGCACACAAATAGACAAATATTGAAGCTGAATCCAACGGAATGAAAATTGCAACATAAAGTCTTCACATCCGAACAAAATGAACGAATGCACTTCTCTTGAAGTGGTCACATATTCCTAAATTGCGAAGCCACGAAGAATCAGGTAGAAGGGGTACAACAACGAGGGATGGTATCAACATATGACGTCGGAGAAACTCGAATGCCACAACTGAAAATAAAACCAAGGGTTGGCTTGCGGAATAAGCTGGAACAAATACATGATAGAAATTTTCGTCCGAAGTTTTCGTGGTGGGACCTACACGGGCTCGATCGTACAGCACCATCATGTACAAGGCAGTGCACATGACATACGAAGCGTCCCCGAGACAGCATAGCCAAGGACTCTTTAAGACACAACGAGACCACTGTAAAATCGACCGTGAATAGGCGAACCACTAGACGTCGAACCCCAATTTCATATCATACATCTGTCGGAAAGATATCCTAAGGCTACTTGAATTCCCACCTATGAAATTCCCGAAATTTTCCCGGTTATGCAATCAGGTGTTGGGGATACAGGGGAGCATAATATCTCACTCAAGCTAGCAATCCTACATCCAGCTGTATCCATCCTTCAACACATAACCAAGAAACCTTCGGAAACCATCTATCTCAACCTTCGAAAAGCATCCGTTATACAAGTTATGGCGATACTCCCGAACTCCCGCCCTAGTACTGGGTGGCGTCGAGGTTATCTCACCAACGAACTGCATAAAAGAGATTTTCGATGTCGTGCACAAATCTCAAGTATACCAGAATTGCAACGATAAAATTGTGACGACAACACCTCGGAGCTCAACTCCCCGGGACACTGCCACAACCCCTAAAGACAGGAGGCACCAAGAACAATGTTCTCGTCACAAAACCATCGGAACAAAACCAAGATACTTGCGTGATCCTAAAAAAAATTTTAGTGAAATTTGAGAAGAGAAGAGTCAAAACTCTACGTCAGGATGCCATACCAGAGCGATGAGGAGACTGGGGAGTAAAAAGAATTCCTAACTCTCCGATATATAATTCCTAAGTGACTCAAAATATTTTTCTAGACACAACTCGGCTGCTAAAAACGATCAAGCAATGGGGGCTCCTAAGGTCGGGGAAGGCTCTGATTACCAACTTGTAACGCCCTCAATGCGGTTATGCCTCTAAGTCGTGCCTCGACACGTGGGAGATATAGCCGCATCGAGGGCGTTACACCTTCCCAGACTCCAGGTTGGTGCATTGAAAACACTATCTATGGGTTTCGTGATTGGCGCGAATGTTCTCCCCGGAACGTGAGCTTGAATCTTCCAGCGCTCCTCTTCAGGCAGAGTGGCGTTGAAGGTTCCCGTGAAGCTTGGTAATCCAATATTCAGGTACTTGGTGACTTCCTTCAGGTGAAATCCAAATGGTGTGCCTTCATCCGGTTGAGCGTACTTAATCTTCGCGTTCGTCATCCTAGACAAGTAGAAAAGATGAGGAGTTAGAAAATGAGAAGAGAATGGTGATCTATGGCTTTAACTTAGTGGTCGTGTCCTACAATCAGCGTGTGCTCTGATACCATTCTCTGTAGCGACCCGACCCGAATGGATCAAGTGCTCTGTGCTCATGTGTCATCCCTGGATCAGTAATGCTGACACCACACAGTACATCGAAGGATTTATAGCAGAGTGGCAATCACACACTTATTACATCGTTGTCTCAAAAGAGAACTTATTACAATAAAAATGGCTTAAGGCCATCTAAAACGATAACAGCGGAAGACTCGGAAGATAAATGGGTCCATCAACTCCAACGGCATCACTGAGTATAGAACCACGACCTAAAACACCTTACTCGTCGTCTGAAAAGTCTGCAACATGAGAAGTTGCAGCCCGAAAACGGGTCAACACATGGAATATGCTGGCAAAGTAACACATAGAGAGTAATGGAATGAAACAGCTATACTATATGCATATATGGCTGGTGGAAAGCTCTATGGTTACAGTTTTGCGTAAAGCCAGTTTTTCCATACTGCAAAGGAATAAATTTATTTAACTATCAAGGTAGTTGTTAAACATCGAGAATGGTTGACAGCATTCCGATCCCAATTAAGTGAACAATTAAAACCCAACAATATTAATTAGAAGTAACATGTTGAGATTCACATGATATTCAAGTACTAGATACTCAAGTTGTCCATAACCGGGGACACGGCTAATCATGATTAGTTTGTACACTCTGCAGAGGTTTGCGCACTTTTCCCCACAAGACTCGATCGCCTCCGTTTGGTTTCTCGCACTACATGGTGTTTGAGAAGACGGATGACCGAGACACAGTCTTTCAGAAGTGCTAGCACCTTACATGTGGGGTAGACCATACCACCTACAACCCCTACATCTGCTAGTCTACCCCGTAAGAGTTCGCACAACTTAGTCAACTATGCCAGAGCCCATAATGGCTTGTGGCTGCACACGGAAGTTTCTAGCATGAAAGATCTTATGATCCCTTTGAGCCTGGGTGGCGGTCCGAAAAAAACAGGCAAGTCCTGATAGACATCAGGTGCCTCAATCCACCCAGATGTGTGTTTAAGTTGCCACCTTAGATAAACCATTAAAATTATCAACTCACATCTATCATGGATATCACTCACCCAATCCACGTCTACTAGCATAGCATGGCATAATAAGCAAACGTAGAAGTAACTCCCAAAGGTTTCATAATAATAATACAGGTGATAGGTACTACCTCATCTACTTCCCATCCCACAATTTAATTAGATCCTAATCATGCAATGTGAGAGGATTGATCTAATGCAATAAAACATGGGTTGTAGAAAAGGTATGATCAAAGTGTTACTTGCCTTGCTGATGATCCGCGAGTCCTAGGGTTTCGAAGTAACAGGCGGCGCAATCCGGGTAATCTATCGCAGACAAACAACAAGCACACAATAAGTACTCATCTAATGCACAGGTAAAACTCGAACAAGAGATCGAACCAGAAAGTTCAACTTAAGAACTCCGGTTGCAAAGAAAGAACGAACCGAACAAAGAAACGGAAAACAAACGGCGGAAGAAAACAACTCGGTTCTAGCAAGTTGAAACTAGGTCAAATTTTACTAGGGCAAAAACTTGTTTAAGTTGATTAGACGGAACGGCGGTTTCGAAACAAAACTCCAGGCGCTTGAATCACCTGATTCCGATAAACGAGCGAGAAGATAAACTAGAACGAAGATCGGATCTGAGATCGCGATCGCGGAATAAATATGACGAGAAGAAAAAGAAGAACGGTTATACGAACGGACGTTCGTTAACCTAGAAGAATCCAGTGATCACGTTCGTTAGGACGAACGGTCCGGTGAACGGTCCAAAGGCAACTAAATCGGAAAAGAAAACGAATCCGATCTAGGGTTTCGGAGAAGAAAACCGAAACGAAAAACCGATCTAGAAAACGAATCAGAGGAGAAGAAAAGAATCGGAACGATTAGAAGAAAACAATCCGAGGAAAAGAGATGTGGGCAACCTCCGGCGAGGTCTCTGGCGAGAGGCTTCGGCGGCGTGGCGTAGGGCGGCGGCGGCGTGGGCAAGGTGCGGCGGCGGCGCTAGGGCACAAGGGCGGCGGCGCGGGTGTGGGGTGGCGCGGTGTAGGGCGCGGGGTTTGGTTTGATGATTTGGAGGGGGGTGTTGGGGTATTTATATTGGTGAGGGAAGGGGGTGTCTTGGGGTAGGGGACAAGAAATAGAGTAGGAATAGGAAAGAAAAAGAGGAAACGGAGTAGGACTAAAGTCCTACTAGGAATCAAAAAGGGGCGGCGGCGGCTCCTGCCTCTGGCGCCTGGCGCGCGCGATGGCCTGGCGCGGCCGGCTGCCTGCGCTGGGGAGGCGGTGGCTGGCCTGGGCCTTGGCCCGGCTGGCCTGCTGGGTTTTTTTTAACAGTTCTGCGCGCAGAAAAACACAGAAAAGAAAATCTAAACGGGGTCCAAAATTTCTAAAGTAAATTTTCCCCGACTCCTAAAAATGAGCCGAACAAAATGAACTTTTCTATGGACCTAAAATGCAATTTTTAAAACACGCATTTTTCCCTATCCAAATAAAAGCAAACAAACTCCGGCAAACAAAATTGATCTATTTATTAAATCTTCATTTTTCCTAAATTTGGGAAAGTCATATTATTCCCTCTCTCATTTTTGATATAGGAAAATAATTGAAGATGAAATAAATAAATCAAATGATCCTCTTTTCAAATTCGAGAAAACTCTCAAATATGAAAATAACGAAATCCCCAACTCTCTCCGAAGGTCCTTGAGTTGTGTGAAATTTCTAGGATCAACCAAAATGCAAGAAAATATGATATGCATGATGATCTAGTGTATAACATTCCAAATTGCAAATTTGGGATGTTACAAAAGAAGAAGCAGAAATCTTCAATAATTTGCCTCTCCTTGACATGGCAATCATCCACAACTTCATTGATGAGTGGTTTGACACGCCCAACCTCAGCTTTGAAGACCTGCAACTTCCAATTGGCCTCAGTGTCGCCTTCCATGGCGCCATTGCTTCAGAGCTAGCTCTAGCTCAGCGCATCGTTGAACTGAAGCAAAAGATCGACTTCGAGAAAGCTCAGTTCAAGAAGCACATGGCCAACCTCAGCGTGCAAGAGGTCAAAAATTTCAAGATCATGCTGCACGAGCTCAAAGAAGCCTTTCTCAAGAAGCGTGAAGAAGCTCAAGGTTCTTGTGAGCGCATGAAGAGCCTGGCTGACAAGTGTGTGCAACCCTACAATGAGGCTAAGAAGCGCAAGGCCCTTGGTCGTCCTGGCATCGATCCCAGGATGGCTGCAAAGAAGAAGAAGAAGCCAGCTGTGGCCGAACCCGAAGCACCAAGGCAGGAAGCACATCCCATTGTCTTCCCAGCTAGCATGACTGGCTCGAAGCCAAAGGTCAGGTCAACCGCTTCAGAACTGAAGAAGACGAGGACTGCTGAGGCTGAAGCGAGAAAGAGGAAACATCCTGAAGCCTCTGATGCTGCTCCCTCCAAGAAGAAGCGCAAGACCAAGAAGGATCGGGCTACTCCCACAGAGCCCTTAGTTGTTGAACCTATCTCCATGGTTCGCCCTGCAGCTGAACATCAAGAGCGCCAACTGACTGTCCATGAGCCTGCTTCCACAGAGGCTCATGAAGCTGAAGACATTCCAGCAGCTGATCCCACCGCTGCTGAAGACATTGGTCACCATGACAATGTTGAAGATGATGTAGTTCTTCCTCAGATCGAGCACAACTTGGTATCATCGCCTGTGCTTACGCACAGCTAAGTCATCAGCATTGGTCGTCCTCTGACGCCAATTGTTCAGGATGCATCATGGGCTGATCACCCACAACAACAAGTCACACCACCCCGGCAAGAAGAAGAAGATGACTTTGAGGCCCAGCCAACTCCGTCTCCAGAGGAGTCGCCAGCGTTACGCGGGCTTCGCAAAGGACCAAGGTCTCAAGTCCCTCTTTCGAGCGTTCCAGAAGGAGAAGTGCCCCACCAATTTGTTGCACGTCAAGTGTTTCCAGATGCCACTCCTACTGTGAATGTCTCCGAGTGTGAGGCTAAAGCTGCTGAAGACATTCCGGCTGCATCAGCCGACGACACACAAGAAGAAGAACGTGTCCCTACTCCCCCATTACTGAAGAAGTTGTTCTCGAGGAGAACGTGTCTGTGCCCGACCCTCCAGCTCATTAAGTGGAGGTTGAGAATCTTGAGGATGCCACCACCAACACAAATGAAGCCAATGATGTTGTCATGGCTGAAGCAAATGTGGAGCCTGCACCAACCAATGTGTCAGAAGTCAGTGAAGCCAATAATGCTACTGCTCCTGTTCCTGCGCCTGCTGCTGGTCCTCAGTTTGACTATCACGTTGAGCACAGGCCTTAGGTACAGAAGCCAATGCCAAGGTTGCCCAGGTTTCCAGGTCCTGCATCAGCACCCGGATCCTTTAATGTCAACGGCTTCAAAGCAGACAACACCTTCTTCAATAGCGCCAAGAACCCCTACTCAAGGGAAAGAATATCTTCTGATCGGTTCTGGAGCTATCCGCAGCGAAGTTATTACTCATGCATTCTGTACAATCAAGGTCGCATTTTCCCTCATATGCGTCTTGACACTGAAGCCATAACTGGTCTGCCTTGCTTGGAAGAAGCTCTGGACTGCTTCAAGGAGTTTGGATTGTTGCCTTTCATCACCGACCAAGAGCACTGGAACGAAGAGTTGCTGCTCCAATTCTATGCCACTCTTCACATTTGTGGCTACAACAGAGATCCGAAGACTTGGGTCCTTGAGTGGATGACCGGCAATGTTCATCACGAAGCCAAAGCCTTTGATATCATTGACCTCACTGATCTGCCCACTCCTGGAGATCTTTATGAACCTGGTTGTCAGCTTCACAGTGCAGCTATGGAGAGCATCTTTCAGAAGCCTGAAC
Organism: Triticum urartu; assembly: GCF_003073215.2. Classification (NCBI taxonomy): domain Eukaryota; kingdom Viridiplantae; phylum Streptophyta; class Magnoliopsida; order Poales; family Poaceae; genus Triticum; species Triticum urartu. The sequence continues at coordinate 253,641,288 of NC_053024.1, forward strand.
CAAACATGAGTCAGATGCTTAGCATGATGAAGCCTTTGCCTCCAGATGCTGCATATCCTAAGGAGTTCTTTGTTGAAGATCTTGAGTATCTGCCTCGCACTATCTATCACATTATCAGGCGAACTCTCTAGCCCATCAAAGGACATTCTCCACATGCAAAGCTGGAAGATGCAATGAAGACTTTGGTCTTTTATATTCTTCACAGCAAATGCTTCAATGCACAAGACTTCTTCATCCGCCAACTTGCTGCATCAGGATCTGATCTTTTTGGCTTGAAGTTTTACGCTCCATGGATAATGCGGATGATCAAACTACACTCAGCTATCTCATGTCAGCCCTTTGCTCGCAATCATCGGATCTTTCTGCCTGACGTTGATATGTCCGTTGAAGCCATCTATCCAGAGCCTGCCAAGGAGCCTCTTAGTCTTTAGAATGCTGAGCATCAAAGTTTCTCTCAAAACATTGAAGGAGTTGAAGCAGTCACTCGTGTTTATCCTCTGGCTGGTACTACACGTGCACCTCATCGTGCCCTCACTGAAGCCACTGAAAGCACTATTGCCCAATGGCCCAAGAAGCGATCTCGTGTTCTCAATGACCGAGAGCTTCTGGTTGCCCTTCATCAGAAACAGGATAGGCATCATGACTGGCTGAAGCGCCAAATGCAAAGCCTCTTGGTGGATGTCAACCGCATTCGCAATCTTGCCACCAAGAATGCCTTTGTTTCCCATGAAACCTGTCGGCGTACATGGAAAGGGCTGACGCTTATGTGTTCCGAAGATGATCTTCAAGAGGATGGCTTCTCTGAACGTTTCAAGTTTGACTCCACACCTCCAAGAAGGACTGTACTGCGACGAACTCCGTCTCTTGAAGACTCTAAGTTCTCTTCCTTCGCGGCAACTGTGAATGCCAGAGTGATCGAGGACGAAGACGATGCCACTTCACCGCTCCCTACTTCTGCACGCATCGACACTGCCCTGAGTTCGTCTGCACCGACGACCTTGCTGCTTCACCTAGTCCTCATGAGAACGAGTAGACGCTCTATGTATTCAAACCTTTTTGGTCCTTACTGACAAAAGGGGGAGAAGCATATGAGTTTGATAGTCTTCAAGCGGGTCCATATGGGCGGTTGCCTTATGTTTTGCCTAGTGTTTACAACTCTTGTTTTGATACATTTGGTTCTTTGAGTTGTAACACTTAAACTCGTTGGTCGTCTGCTACTTTTTTGCTATTCTGTGATGCGATGATAAATTCCGCATGTGCGACGATAAATTCCGCACTTAGATCATTTTGTAGACGTCCATTTTTCATTATGCATGTCATTATCTTCACATACTTTTCATGCATGATGAATTGTCATCATAAGTTGAAGAGGATCTCCACAAGTACAACCTGCCATGTGCATTTGCATTCCAAAAGCAAATTACTTATATGCACATCTTCAGGGGGAGCCCTTGCAACTTATGAAGACAATTCCCTATCCTTTACAATATCACATATTATATTCCCCGTTGAAAACTTCAACTAGTTTGTCATCAATCACCAAAAAGGGGGAGATTGTAAGTGCATCTAGTGCCACCCCTAGTTGGTTTTGGAGTATTGACGACAAACCTAGTTGAGGGACTAATGTGTTTGTGAGAATTGCAGGATAACACAGGTAGAAGTCCCTCATTGATTCGGTTTTCCTACCAGAGATGACCCCTAGAAATGTATGAAGACATTGAAGTCAAAGCTGGTATGTGAAGACATTCACATTGAAGACTATGACAAGAGAAGACATCGCGTGAAGACTTAGCAATTTCGTCGTTCTGTGTTTTTCTTTGTTGAGTCATAGGAACCACCGTACTGTTAAGTGGGGTCCAAGAGAACCAGTCAGAATGACTGAAGTGATGCTTAACCAAAATCCTATGTCTTCGAGTGAAGACTATGAGAGCAAATCTTGTCCAGAATTAGATAAGTCAGCTTTGCTTGTAGCCCAAGTAAAGTTGCCGTGTGTGTTTGAAATCTGACCATTGGAACACGTGTTAGTTCCTTAGTGACCCAGGTCATTTCGGACAAATCAGGTCGGGTTGCCTAGTGGCTATAAATAGCCCACCCCCTACAACCATAAACGGTTGGCTGCTCAGAGTTAAAGCACGGCTTTTGTCGTTTGAGAGCAACCCACCTCAAAGCCTTTGAGAGAGAATTCCTTGAGAGGATAAATCCCTAACCACCCAGAGCCAAAGAGTGTTAGGCATCACTTAAGTCTTCCTGTCTGTGTGATCTAAAGACTTATTACACTTGAGGACTGTGAATCCTCCAGCCGGTTAGGCGTCGTGTTCTGAGCATCCAAGAGTCATTGTGGATCGCCGGTGAACGAAGTCTGTGAAGACTTGGAAGTCTACCTTGAAGACTTACCAGAGTGATTGGGCGAGGACTGGGTGTCCTTAGCTCAAGGGGAATAAGGTGAAGACGAGGTCTTCTGAGTTGAATCTCAGCCTCCCTAACCAGACGTACAGTTGTCACAGCAACTGGAACTGGTCCAACAAATCATTGTCTTCAATGAGTCACTAGTTTCATCCTTCCCTTCCCTTTACTTACTGTTGGTCCTTATGAAGTCATTGTACGATTGCATCTCCATTTGGCTTCACTGAGTGATTACTTGTTCTGATTGGCTTCACAATATCTTCCTACCCGATCCTTACTGCCTAGCTGCTATTAGTCATTGTGCTTTCACTTCATTGAATACTTAACTATGGTTTGCCTCGTGTAGTCTACCTTCCGCTGCATGGTAATAGGTTTATTTCTATCGTTTGTCTCCAAAACTTACATGTTTTGAAGACTTTCCTAAAAATTGCCTATTCACCCCCCCCCCCCTAGTCGATCACTAGCACTTTCAGGCCTACGTACAAGAATGCTGATGCTGGGTTGTAGTTTTATACAGATAAACAGAGCAGAAAATCAGGCATGCATTTGGAAATCTTGACATACATACACCATTGATGGATAAAATACCTTCACATAACCAAAGCCACCAGCAACATGGAAGTACAAGAAACATGTCGCACACTCCAGCGCCTCTGCCTGCCATTTTCTTGATGACCCCCTTGTCGCACGACTGCTTCTAGGCCATCGTTGCCGCGCTCGAGCAGGACGTTCCGAGACGTTGTCTGTCATCCGCTGCAACGACGGGACCAGGGAGATTGCGGCTCATGGCAGGAAAAGTGAGGATGGAGGTTGGACAAGAGAGAAAGAGGTCCGAGGTGACTTCAACGGTGGCGGTGGATGACGAGTACATTAGGTGGTGCCTCCAGTTTTGTCGAATCAACGGTATGCCACAAGGGATGTCCGCTTGACGAAAGATGATTATGGGGAGATAAACGGAAGTGGTAGAGCAGATGCAGATCAGTGCGGCGGCGCGGGAAGGGAAACGGATCATGCACGAGGAGATCGGCTGCTCCGAGCCTCTGACCTGGAAAGGAGAATCTCAATCCCGATTTTTTTGGGAGGAAGTAAATGCCATTAATTGGGGGTTAAAGACCATGAAAAGTGCGGGAGGAGAGAAGGACATGTGGGAGGGGGAGGGTCAGACGAAGTGGAGGACGTAAGAGGGGAGATGGATCCTTATGTTTCTTTTAGGTAGTAGAGATATGTGTCCACAAGCCGTAATTGAAGGGAAAACTAAAAGGAAAGCTATTAGTCATACAATTTTAACTAGACATAACACACATCAACTAAGAATAAAACAAAATTTTAGAAGTTCCTAAAGAATCCTTATAGGAAGTGCTAGATACTAATTAATACCAAAAAGCCACCACTCTTAGTACTTATTAATTAAGTAGACGCTGCTACTTGAGGATGAATTATCACGCACGCACGCGCACACACACACCAATATGTTCAGAAAAGAGAAGTAAAACTTATAGGAATGAGCTCATAAACATAATGAAATGATACTTGTCTGCACGGGACTCTTTTTATACGACTAATCAGCAGAAGCAGTGAAGCAGCAGTAGAGTTTTATTGAGCTCAGACTTTCTGCACAGTGCCACACAGATCAAGTGAAACATGGGCCGACGTACAAGAATGCTGATGCTGGGTTGTAGTTTTATACAGATAAACAGAGCAGAAAATCAGGCATGCATTTGGAAATCTTGACATACATACACCATTGATGGATAAAATACCTTCACGTAACCAAAGCCACAAGCAACATGGAAGTACAAGAAACGCATCGCACACTCCAGTGCCTCTGCCAGCCGCTTTCTTGAAGACCCCCTTGTCGCACGACTGCTTCTAGGCCATTGTTGCCGCGCTCAACCAGGACGTTTCGAGACGTTGACTGTCATCCGCCGCCACGACAGGACCAGGGAGATTGCGGCTCATGGCAGGAAAAGTGAGGAAGGAGGTTGGACAAGAGAGAAAGAGGTCTGAGGTGACTTCAACGGTGGCGGCGAACGACGAGTACGTCAGGTGATGCCTCCAGTTTTGTTGAATCAACTGTATGTCACAAGGGATGTCCGCTGGACGACGGACGATTGTGGGGAGATGAACGGAAGTGGTAGAGTAGATGGAGATCAGTGCGGCAGCGCGGGAACGGAAACGGGGCGTGGACAAGGAGATCAGCTGCTCCGAGCCTCTGACCTGGAAAGGAGAATCTCAATCCTATTTTCTAGGAGGAAGTAAATGCCATTAATTGGGGGTTAAAGACCATGAAAAGTGCGGGAGGAGAGAAGGACGTGTGGGTGGGGGAGGGTCGGACAAAGTGGAGGACGTAAGAGGGGAGACGGATCCTTATGTTTCTTTTAGGTAGTAGAGATATGTGTCCACAAGCAGTAATTGAAGAGAAAACTGAAAAGAAAGCTATTAGTCATACAATTTTAACCAGACACAACACACATCAACTAAGGATAAAACAAAAATTTAGAAGTTTCTAAAGAATCCTTATAGGAAGTGCAAGATACTGATTAATACCAAAAAGCCACCAGATCTTAGTACTTATTAATTAAGTAGACACTACTACTTGAGGATGAACTATCACACACGCACGCACGCACGCGTGCACACACACACCAATATGTTCAGAAAAGATAAGTAAAACTTGTAGCAATGAGCTTATAAACATAATGAAATGATACTTGTCTGGACATGACTCTTTTTATACGACTAATCAGCAGAAGCAGTGAAGCAGTAGTAGAGTTTTATTGAGCTCAGACTTTCTGCGCAGTGCCACATAGATCAAGTGAAACATGGGCCGACGTACAAGAATGCTGATGCCAGGTTTTAGTTTTATACAGATAAACAGAGCAGAAAATTAGGCAGGCATTTGGAAATCTTGACGTAGATACACCATTGATGGATAAATACCTTCACGTAACCAAAACCACCAGCAACATGGAAGTACAAGAAACGCGCCGCACACTCCAGCGCCTCTACCAGCCGCTTGCTTCAAGACCCCCTTGTCGCATGTTTGCTTCTAGGTCGTCGTTGCCATGCTCGAGCAGGACGCTCCGGGACGTTGTCTGTCATCCGCCGCCACGACAGGACCAGGGAGATTGCAGCTCATGGCAGGAAAAGTGAGGATGGAGGTTGGACAAGAGAGAGAGAGAGAGAGGTCCGACGCGACTTCAACGGTGGCAGCGAACGACGAGTACGCCGGGTGGCACCTCCAGTTTTCTTGAATCAACAGTATGTCACAAGGGATGTCCGCTTGACGACGGATGATTGTGGGGAGATGAACGGAGGTGGTAGAGCAGATGTAGATCAGCGTGGCGGCGCGGGAAGGGAAACGAGGCGTGGACGAGGAGATCGGCTGCTCCAAGCCTCTGACCTTGATAGGAGAATCTCAATCCCGGTTTTTTGGGAGGAAGTAAATGCCATTAGTTGGGGCTTAAAGACCATGAAAAGTGTGGGGGAGAGAAGGACGTGTGGGAGTCGGACGAAGTGGAGGACGTAAGAGGGGGGACGGATCCTTATGTTTCTTTTAGGTATTAGAGATGCCCGCTATAACCTAGTCACTAAGAAAGCTGCTAAGAGCATCTCTAGCAGACCCCGTATAAGTGGTCACACCCGTAAAATAACCGCTTTTTACAGTTTTAGTCGAAAAAACCGACCCGAACAGACCCCTTAAAATCGTCCGACCCTTAAAATGTTTTATAGGGCCCTGTGAATATATGCCCGAGACCCGTGTATCTTCAGTTTCGGAGACAATTTTGTCAGGGCCCCGAATAGCAGTCAACGCTAGCAGTTGGGTAATTTCAGCCCCCGACAACGCCTTGAAGCTTGCCGCCCGGATCGAACGCACCACCGCCGCCCCGCTGCCCGGCCGCCCGGCCTGTTAGAAGGGGGAGAGAGGATTTGATGGAATAGTTCGTTGTATTGCTTGAGCATCATGGGCATATATATAGGAATACCACGATCAACTTGGAGTACAAGACAAGCCAGAACAAATCCTAGTCCATCTCGTCTTTCCTAATAATCAATATACTCAACATCCCCCCGCAGTCACAACGGTAGCGACGCAGACGGTGAAACTGGAGCAGAATCCGAAGGCAAGCCGACGGACACCCCCCCCCCCCCATAGTCGTAACAGCCGACGCATCGCAGAAGTCATGACTGGAGTGAAAATCGGCGAGGTTGCTCAAGAAAGGCGGTAGCCCTTTATGCCGTTTGTTGATGTAGCCGAGAGCGTAGGGTGGTGTAGCCGTGGTCGAGGTAGCCGTGTGAAGAACGTCGTGGTCGATGCCGAGTCGGGGTAGCCGGTATCGAGGAAGTCGCCATGGAGCCGCGGGTGCAAGGAGGCGCCGGGTTAGTATGGGTGCTGTGGTGTCGAAGTAGTGGTGCGCCGGGAGGAAGATGGTGTTGACGACGTGTCGCGTCGGGTGTGCCAAACCCGGGGGCACGTCGTAGACGAAGGCACGTGTCGGTGTTTTCAGCACCAAGCATGCGTAGACGGATGAAGACGAAGTTGACGAAGCACCACACCAGGTTTGCCAAGCCCGGGGACACATCGTGGACGAAGGCACACACTGGTGTTGCCAGCACCTAGCATGCGTAGACTGGGACCTGCACGACCTATAAGCCATGTCGGAGAAGTCGGAGAGGTCAGCATAGAAGGACTCGATGACAGTTGCGGCGCCAATCGGCGCGCAGCCGATGTCACCCGTGGTTGTAGGAGCAGACGAAGTGGTCGGGGTAGATGACGGCGACGCTGGCAATGGGCTGGTGCTGGATGAAGATGAAGGAGGTGGACGGGTGGTGGCGGCGGCTACGAGGGTAGCGGCGGCGGCCGAAGAAGAGCCGCGACGGCGGCCTGACGGCGGCGGCGGCTAGGTTAAGAGCGCGGTGGCAATGCTCGAAGTAGGCGAGGACCCCGACAGCGTGACGAAGACCGGCGCGGAGGGTGGTGTTCTCGCGTCAAGGGATGCGGCGCGGCGCATACTACAAGAGGTCGACGCATGGGGATGATGGTGGACTGCGGGCCACGGCACCATGGCCCGAAGGGATGGTGCAGCGATGGTGCGCGGGTCGGTGATGCCGCAGGGACGGCCTCAAGGTGGCATGGACCGCGTGCCGCGACGCTAAAGCCCGATGGAGCGACGCAGCGGTAGTGCGAGGGTCGATGCACCTATGGAGACGGCCTGAAACAGACGTCCTAGAGCACGGGCCGCGGCACTGCGGCCCAAAGAGACGACGCAGCGGTAGCACGCGGGTCGATGTTGTCGCAGAGAAAGCCATGGGACAGCGGCACTGCGGCCCGACGGGGTGATGCAACGGCAGCCCGATGCTTGATCGTTGTAGGGGCGCGTTGTATGTGGTGACTCCTCACGGATCCTGCGAAGCTGTGCGCAGACGGCTGATCCAACCAAAGGCGCGGCGAGCGAGACCGAGAAGGCAAACGAACGACGAGGTGCATCGCACGATCCACGTAGCAGAAGCACCAGACTGGAACACGGGTCGATAGGCAGGATGATCTGTGCACACATGTTATGCAAAGAAACTGATCCATGTACATGCGTGCATGCAAGGAGCAAGTCTAACGCGAGGCACAGATAGACGGTGGAGTATCCACCACACCAACACAGGCGCGCAAGAGAGCAGCCATGCCCGCCATGCGACGCAGGACCACCGGCTAGCACAGGACGACACGAGCGCACTAACTCGTTGCGCGCGGTGCGACGATCGATCTGGTCCGGTTGGAGGCGTGAGTTGGTGGAGTCCTGGAAGATGATGACGGCCGCGTGAAGAACGACAGACGGAGCCGCGGGGGCGCGGACTACGGCCGTTCGTTGGCCACGACGTTGGCGTAGGCCGCATGCCCATGTTAAAGTAGAGGCGCGTGGAGGACTGACAAACGGCGGCGAGCGACGCAAACCAATCTTATATCGGAAAACCAAAAAAGAACACCGGTCAAATGACCAGCGAGAGAGAAAAATCTTAATCAACGAATTGAGAAAAAGACTCTCTAGGACAGCTGATCAACGCGATTGACGGACAAACCCTAGGTACAGGCGGGCCGACCGCCTCAGGGACGGCGCACGGGCGGAAGCATCGCGGCGGCTAGGATTTGATCGGTTAGGCTAATACTATGTTAGATGGGAGAGAGAGAATTTGATGAAATAGTTTGTTGTCTTGCTTGAGCCTCGTGGGCATATATGTAGAAGTACAATGATCAATTTGAAGCACAAGACAAGTCAGAATAAATTCTAATCTAACCCATTTTTCCTAATAATAAATATACTCAACACGGCCGCTGCCCGCCCGTCGCTGGTCGCCCCGCCCCACCCTCGGCTGCCGGCCACCCGCGTCTCTTTCGACCAAGGAGCTAGCTACGGCGTTGGAGAAGCTAGCTAGCTATAGCTCCTGGATCGATAGTTGCTGGAGCTGGCTAGCTAGCTTGCTCTTGGATCGATGGATCGACTGGAGCCAGCGAAGGAGCTAGCTCCTGGATCTGGATCGATTGGCGATGGCTCTGGAGCTAGCTAGCTTATGCCGCCGGCCGCTTTCATGTGCTTCGTATTTGGTCGCTGCGTATTTGGCCATCCGCCGCTTCGATTTGACCATTTTCATGGGTTGTCCGTCGGCTTTGTAGGAGATCATAGACAAGGACGAGAGAAAAAAGAAGACGTGAATAAAAAATATGTAAATATTCGTCTTATAATTTATATTTAAGGGTCTGTTCGGCCGTTGTCGTGGTTCTAAGTCTGACAGTAGAATGAGGGGTAGAGATGTAGAGGAAAGATCCTAGCTATGGAGGAGTTGTACACGCGAGTTTTACGAGTTCAGGCCCTTCTCTAAGGAAGTAACAATCCTGCGTCTCAGAGCCCGGAGGCGGTCGACTGGATTATATGCGTGTGTGTTACAAGGGGCGCGAACCCTTGTCCCTGAAGAGGGGGTGGCTTATATAGAGTTCGCCAGACCCCTCCCGCCCTCAGTTACAAAGGGTTTAAGGTACATAAAGATGTGGAGGTTACTGGTAATGCCTGCAATAAAGATACATAATGACCATTAAAGCTATGACTTAATTTCCGACCGTTGCAGAGTGGAGTGGCTCTAGATCTTCTGGTAGTCGAGTAATTGTCCATACGGTCGAGTGTCTTCGAGACTGTCGAGTGAAACATAGCTTCATGGTCGAGTGGATGATGATTTTTCTTCGAATGCTTCTTGTTCTTTTAGGGATGTCTTGGGGAGGGTATCTTGGACAGACCCATGACCCTACCCTAGGTACATAGCTTCATCATTAGCCCCCGAATGGATCAGGGTTTGAGTGAGGAAGGAGTTGTGTCGGGGGTTGGATGCGACATATGCTAATGGATGGCTTATCATGATGGGGGCGAGTAGAACGTCGCCGGTTCCTGCAAACGGGATGAAGCGTAGACACGAACGCCGGCGTACTTTACCCAGGTTCGGGGCTCTCCTAGGAGATAACACCCCTAGTCCTGCTCTGCGGGGTCTCTGCATGATCACTAAGGTTGCTCCTCGAGCTGTATGCCGAAGGTAGGAGAAGGCAGGGTCGGCTCTCTCCCCCCTCTAGGAACTAGTCCAGTTTAGGGATGGCAATTTTATCCATGGATCTAGATACTCATGGATACCCGACCCGGTTGGGTAAGGGTATGGAACACATTTCTGCCCATGGGTCCATGGATATGGATACCCACGAATAGCCGGGTTGGGCATGGTTATAGTTTGTGTTCCATGGATATCCAATGGATACATGTATGACATGTGGGGTCTTATGCCAGTGACAGTACAAAGAACGAATCAATGGGAAATGGCAGGAAATATGCAACTTGTGCCATGAGCTATATGCTACAGAATCAACCTCTGGTATGTCACACTTAAGAACTCATCGTATTACTTGTTACCTACTTATGCTTGTAGCTTATGTTGTCATTTGTGAGTGACTGATGATGAGTTGATTTGATATTTGGGAAGGCTTCATGCTGACTTTTCTATGCCCATGGAGCTCCATGGGTATGTGGGTATCCAGCGGGTTTGGGCATGGGCACAAATTATGCCCATGGATAATTTAGTGGATGGGCAGAGGGTAGGAAGATGGGTTATGGGTTGGATTTGGACCAGCTCCACCCGCCCCAAACCCGACCCATTCCCATCCCTAGTCTAGTTTTAATGGTTTCCAACCCTTTGCATGGGTGCCCTGGGGGGTTTATATAGGCCTACCCCCCATGGGTACAATGTAAAACTATTTGGGCGCAGGGCCCAGCCGTCAGTCTCTTCGCCCGCCGGCCCTTCCGCCGACTGCTGGGGCCCGCCAACTGGCGGGCCCCTCTGACTGGTCTGGTACGAAGCTAACAGGTCGTACCCGCCACTTGCGGGTCTTGCCGGCTGCTGTTTACTATAGCCATGCCTCTGATGACGCATGCTTGGTCATGGGGTCGTGGCTACAGCCCCGCCGTCTGGCGGGTGATCACTGTAGCCACTCCCGGTCTCGTCTGGTTAATGGCGCGGGGAACCCGTGGGAGGGGCAGGCCGACTCCCGGGTCCCGGCTCCCTACGGGTCCGACTAATGGCACTCCTGCCGTCTTCTAGACTCTCGCTGACTGATAGGGCCCGTCATCCGTGGACCATACCGACAGGCCGTCGTGGGCACAGGACTCCGCCCACTATTGCTGATGTCAGGGTTGGCATGGCAACAGTGTCGCGCCAGACGGAGATCTCCGTTGGTACAGCGCACTGTGGCCTAGCCTTCTCCTGAAAAAGGGGAGGGAGTGGGCTTCACTGTTGTCACTCCCTGTCCCATCCCCCCTGATGAGGGCATGGGCTTTGTTGGTGCCGTGGGCCGACTCCCCGCGGTCGGCTTCTCTGGAAGCCGCCAGGCGGGAGTCGGCCGATCTTGACCTCGCCTATGGGACTCGGATGCATGCGGGCAGCCGACTGTTCCTTCAGCCGTCCTCCAGAAGGCGGCTCTTCATCTGTCGACTCGAGGGGCGCAGTCAGCCCCGCTGTCTTGAAAGGTTTTGGGCCTCGGGTTAGCCTACATGTGGCCCATTACTCCGACAGTAGTCCCTGAAGCTGATGAGGCGCCGCGGCAACCAGCCGAGGAGCCTCGGCAGTTTCTTTCTCCGAGTATTCGAGGTGAAAACCTCGTTCGGCCTCTGCAGGGCCGACTGGCGAGAATCGGACTCACCCAATTTGATTTGTCCAAAAAAAATCGAATGCCCTAGCAGGATCCCAGTGGCGTGCTTGCTAAGCTTCCAGGCCGCCACCCGTTTCGGGCTCGTCACGTGGCAACAAGCGGCCAGGCCAGTCTGGCCATCCACATGTGCGATGGGGCATGCCTATGGGCGGGGCCCGCCACTACCGCGCCTCGGCGCGCGAGCGGATCCGCTGCGGCCGGAGTGGACGGTTGAAGTTCTCGCGGAGTTACTGCGCGCAGTAACTTTGCGCGATAAACGTGGGGGCGTGGGGTAGTGGGCGCAGTAGATCCCACAACCGCCCCCTCGGCTTCGCAGCCCATGAGGCTACAAGTAGGGGGAGGAGGGGGAGCGGCGGAGCACGCGCGTTCCTCCTCCTCATTGCTTGTTCTTCTTCTTCTCTCTCGCCGCTGCACCTCAAGCTACGTCGAGTGCTGCGGTGGTCCGCTCATAATGAGTTCTTCCTCCGCTGTCACGCCCCCTACGGCGCACTCCGGCACCTGGGACGGTTCGGAGGTCCACGACGATCACGTCGATTTTCTTTGCAAGACGTGTCGGCTGCCCGGCGAGGACCTCATGCGGGTCCGCCTCCCGCGGAGGGGGAAAATCTCGCCGGCGCCGCAGGAGGGAGAGCGGGTCGTCTTCCGCTCACACTGCCTACGCGGCCTGGGCTTACCGGCAAGCAGTTTCTTCCGCTCTTTTCTTGAATTCTACGGACTCCAGCCGCACCACCTCACCCCCAACACAGTGGTGCTGCTGTCCGCCTTCGTCACCTTGTGCGAAGGCTTTCTCGGCGTTCTCCCCATCATCGAGCTCTAGGGGGCATTCTTCTACTCCAAGCTCGGCACCCAGGCAACGGGCGTGTTGGCTTAGTGCGGCGCGTTCATCGCCGTGCGAAGGTCAGGGGCCGGCAACCTATTTTCCTCCATCAAGCTGATAAAGTCAGTGAAGATGTGGCAGCGGTCGTACTTCTACGTGAAGAACGTATCCGCGGAGGGTGATTGGGTCAATCCGCCGGCCTACGTAGCCGGTCCGCCGGCGGGGAGGCAGCCCAACTGGTCGCATCAGGCCAGGACGCTGACGCCCGCAGGAGTCGGTGCCGTCGCGCGACTTCGAGTGCTGACGCAGTCGGAGGGCCTGACCGGGCTGGATTTGCTGGCCGCCTTCGTGGCGCGCCGAGTGCTCCCACTCCAAAGTCGCCCCCACATGATTTGCCAGATGAGCGGGCATCGGGACCCGAGTCGGATGTGCACCAAGGAAATGCCTCACGAGGAGGTAGCCTATATGGTGAATTATCTTGCGAGCTGCGACCTCAAAGAAGAGTGGCAGTTTGGCAAGGAGCCGTATTCATGTGCCACCCCTCCACCTCTGGTGAGTCGTTTTCCTTTTCTCTTTTCCTTTGACTCTCCCGACTTCTTCGCTGTCGAGTCCGTCTTGTCCGATCTGACCAGTCGGCTTTGGTCAGAACCCCCTCCTCCAGCCAGCAGCCGGCACCGTGGGGCCGGACCGCAAATTCCTCCCCGACTGAGCGGAGAGCGATGTTGACGACCCCGACTTGGGAGCGGCGGCCCTGGAGGACGACGCCGAGGGAGGAAGCGGCACAGTGGGTGGCCCGAGGCTTGGGGCCAGTCTCGAGGACTGGCCTGACGATGACGAGGAGGTCGCCCCGCGCCACCAGCCGGGAGCCGGCCAGCCGGGCGCGAGCTCGGCCGCCGCTCCGGACGCCCAAGGCGGTGCTAAGAAGCGCAGGGCCGGGACGAGCCTATTCGGCAGCCGGCCCAAGAAACCCAAGGGCTTGGCCGCGGCGACCAAGCGGGACGAAGCGGCCGCAAAGGCCAACCGTTTCCGCAAGGTGGTGAAGACGCCATAGCTGATTTCGGCGTAAGTGCTACCTCCCTTTGCAACTTCACATTTCTTCGTTAACTCTGTCTGAAATTCCTTTGCTTTATATTCTCAACTTTTAGGGCCCCGCTCTCTCTTGAGAAGTCGGCTGCCGGCTCCGTCGTGAAGTCGGCGGAGACCTCTAGCATCACCCGGCGGATTGATCCGGTCGCCGACCTCCGGGAAGTGACGGAGCGGAATGCGCGAGAGGCGCACGAGGAGCGGGAAGCCGCCCGCCTGAAGAAGGCGGAAGCCGACAAGGTGGAGGCTGCCGCTCTGAAGAAGCTGGCGGAAGCCGAGGCCGCTGACGCGGAGAATAAGCGCGCTGAAGAAGCCGCACACCGCCAGTCGGCGGTGTTTGTCGTCCCCCTGAACTCTGCGCTGCCGCCACCGGAGTTCACGGCGCAAACTGGGGAAGTCGGCGATGAGAACCCGGTCATGGAGAGGGACGCCGACGACACCGCCACGCCGGACGTAATCGTGCCGCCACCGCCGCCCTCCGGGAGCGCGCCAGGCGGGCAGCCGGCGGACCCGTCGGTGCCGCCAACCGAAGGCATGGTCGCGACAGGCTTGGCTCTGGAGGTCGGCATGCCGACGCGCCGCCGTCTTGCGAAGGCGGCCTCGGCGCCGCGCCCTCTGGAGACCGGCGCCACGAGCTCCACGATCCTGGATACCAAGGTAACGAGCGTCGCGCCCACTGGGTGGGTGCGGGGAGGCGGGACGGGCCCGTTGAACCGGACGTTTTGGACGTCCAAGCCAAGCTCCGAGCCGAGGGTGACACCATCAAGGAATGCACCAAGGCATATATGGCGTCACGAGCAGCCATCCGGGTACGCGTCCTTCCTTTTTTGCTTTTGTTTCTTGTTCTTCTTTGTGGGGGCACGCCAGCGCACCCACTGGGTGTAGTCCCCGAGTTTCGGGACGGCTACTGAGCAGGCGGCTCGGAACTCTAATCGGTGAGTTCTAAGTACCAACATTTTTTTGATGCAGGATTACCACAATCTTCGCGTGACCGCCTTCAATGCCAACGTTGAGGGGCTGGCCAAGCAGACCACCGACTTGTCGGACAGCCGGGGTGAGTCCTCTTCCTTCTCTGTGGGGGCGGCTGGCGCACCCGCGGGCTGTAGTCCCCGAGATTCGGGCTGACTACTGAGCAGTCGAGCCGGATCTCCCCGGCGACCTTTTTTCTTTGGTTGATGATTCCTTTCTTCGCGGGGCACGCTGGCGCACCCGCGGGCTGTAGTCCCCGAGATCCGGGCCGACTGCTGAGCAATTGGGCCGGATCTCCCCAACAATCTTTATTCCTTGTTGACGACAGACACCCCTCCTTCTTCTTCAGAGGCTAACGCCGCCCTGCAGCAGCAGCTGGGCGAGGCCAACACTGCGCTACGTGTCAAGGAGGAGGAGTGCGGCCGGCTGACGGAGGAGCGTGACAGGCTGGCTCCGCAGCTGGCGGAGCAGAAGGAGCTGCTCCATAAGGCCCAGAAGGAGGCGGAGGACAAGGAGACCGCCCTCCTTGCCAAATTCATGTCCGAGCGCTCCTCCTGGACCGACACGGAGACGACGCTGGTCTCCGGCTTCCACGCAATCGAAGATCTTGTCGACAGTGAGCTTCCCATCATTTTCCTTTTCTAAGCTGCCAACTGCTAGTTGAGTCGGCCTCTAGTTTTTAACCTTGCTCTTTGTTCTTCTTTCTTGGCAGACTTCTTCCCCGGCCATTTGTGTTGGGTAACGTAGTAATTTCAGAAAATTTCCTATGCACACGCAAGATCATGGTGATGCATAGCAACGGGAGGGGAGAGTGTTGTCTACGTACCCTCGTAGACCGGAAGCGGAAGCGTTAGCACAACGCGGTTGATGTAGTCGTACGTCTTCACGGCCCGACCGATCAAGCACCGAAACTACGGTACCTTCGAGTTCTAGCACATGTTCAGCTCGATGACGATCCCCGGACTCCGATCCAGCAAAGTGTCAGGGAAGAGTTCCGTCAGCACGACGGCGTGGTGACGATCTTGATGTTCTACCATCGCAGGGCTTCGCCTAAGCACCGCTACAATATTATCGAGGATTATGGTGGAGGGAGGCACCGCACACGGCTAAGAGAACGATCACGAAGATCAACTTGTGTGTCTAGAGGTGTCCCCCTGCCCCTATATATAAACGAGCAAGGGGGAGAGGCCGGCCGGCCCTTGGGGCGCGCCAAGGAGTGGGGAGTCCTCCTCCTAGTAGGAGTAGGACTCCCCTTTCCTAGTCCAATTAGGAAGAGAGAAGGGGGAAGGAAAGAGAGGGAGAGGGAGAGGGAAAGAGGGGCCGCGCCCCCTCCCCTAGTCCAATTCGGACTCCCCATGGGAGGGGGCACGCCACCTCCTGGGCTGCTGCCCTCTCTCTCCCCTCAGGCCCACTAAGGCCCAATACTTCCCCGGGGGGTTCCGGTAACCCTTCCGGCACTCCGGTTTTCTCTGAAATCACTCGAAACACTTCCGGTGTCCGAATATAGCCGTCCAATATATCGATCTTTATGTCTCGACCATTTCGAGACTCCTCGTCATGTCCGTGATCATATCCGGGACTCCGAACAACCTTCGGTACATCAAAATATATAAATCATAATGAAACTATTATCGTAACGTTAAGCGTGCGGACCCTACGGGTTCGAGAATAATGTAGACATGACCGAGACACGTCTCCGGTCAATAACCAATAGCGGAACCTGGATGCTCATATTGGCTCCTACATATTCTATGAAGATCTTTTATCGGTCAGACCGCATAACAACATACGTTGTTCCCTTTGTCATCGGTATGTTACTTGCCCGAGATTTGATCGTCGGTATCTCAATACCTAGTTCAATCTCGTTACCGGCAAGTCTCTTTACTCGTTCTGTAATACATCATCCTATAGCTAGCTTATTAGTTGCAATGCTTGCAAGGCTTATGTGATGTGCATTACCGAGAGGGCCCAGAGATACCTCTCCGACAATCGGAGTGACAAATCCTAATCTCGAAATACGCCAACCCAACAAGTACCTTCGGAGACACCTGTAGAGCACCTTTATAATCACCCAGTTACGTTGTGACATTTGGTAGCACACAAAGTGTTCCTCCGGTAAACGGGAGTTGCATAATCTCACAGTCATAGGAACATGTATAAGTCATGAAGAAAGCAATAGCAACAAACTAAACGATCAAGTGCTAAGCTAACGAAATGGGTCAAGTCAATCACATCATTCTCCTAATGATGTGATCCTGTTAATCAAATGACAACTCATGTCTATGGCTAGGAAACTTAACCATCTTCGACCAACGAGCTAGTCAAG
Organism: Triticum urartu; assembly: GCF_003073215.2. NCBI lineage: Eukaryota > Viridiplantae > Streptophyta > Magnoliopsida > Poales > Poaceae > Triticum > Triticum urartu. The sequence goes on from NC_053024.1 coordinate 253,658,115, forward strand.
TAGAGGCATACTAGTGACATTATGTTTGTCTATGTATTCACACATGTATTATGTTTCCGGTTAATACAATTCTAGCATGAATAATAAACATTTATCATGATATAAGGAAATAAATAATAACTTTATTATTGCCTCTAGGGCATATTTCTTTCAATTCGGACGCCGCCAATCAAGCCATCGAGGCTGATCGTGAAGGGCGGAGGGCGGACGGCGCACAGATCGCCGCCAACGCCCCCCGAACTCTTGGCAAGCAGATCCTAAGCATCGAGGCCCGCCTTCGACTGGCCCATCGGATGCTGCGCCGACTTCAACATGTTGGTGCCCAGGTGATTGCCGCCCTGTGGCCGGCTATGCAGGCACCGCGCACCCCCAGTCGGACCGCCGACTGGTTGGAGGTAGCGGCCGGCCGTCTCGAGGCCTGAAAGGGCTCTTCGGCCCGGGCTGGAGCACGCCGGGCCTTAGAGTTCGCCAAGGCATGGTATCCTGGGCTGAGTCTGGCCCAGCTAGCCATGTTCCGGCTGGAAGCTCAGGCGGAGTTGGCGGTCGTGGAAGACGATCTCGTCAAGCGCGCCGCGTCGATCGCCGAATACACCGACACCAGCATCTTCGTCCCAGAGCGGGCTAAAAACGGTGAGGAGGCGCCGCCGGAGTGGTTCGGGCTAAACCCGGACGACGGCGAGGACTCAGTGGAGGTGATTGACTCAAGTGGCAAGGAAGAAGGCGAGGAGGAGGAAGGAGACGAGGAGGAGGCGCCAGAGGTCGGAGTAGACGGCCAGCCCCAACTCGACCGCACCTCTAGCAACGAGCCATGCCCAACCGAGCCAGCTGCCGCCAGAGGTGATCAAGCGGAGACCAACCAGCCGGCCGCCCTAGCAACTGGCACCGCTGACCCCTCCGGTGCTCCGAGTCCGTCCGCGGTTTCCTAGGCTGCCACTTTATCTTTGTTTTTACCTGCTTAATAGTCTCAATGAACTTGTTATTTTGCACAATTCCACCCACGGGGTGTATCTTGAACTTCTGTTTGAGGATTCGGCCAAGGGCCTTTTCTATGTAAATATTTATCCGCGTTCTATCTCTTCTTGCTTATTGCTCTTTGGCTTTTTCCTTTGCCGCCTTCCCTTGGTTGTCGTCTTGCCAGTCGGACAGCCGCTCTGCGGATTGCTACTGGATCAAGTACTTAGCTTCTTTGGGAAGGCAAGTACTTAGCCGTTTAGAGTTTTTAGCAAGTTAATTTAGAGAACGGCGAGCCGGCTGCTCAAGAGTCGGTTGTAAAAGGCTGGAAACCGGCTTAAACTATGTGCATGCTTTGAGTCCTTAGCCATTTTTCATGCGGACACCCATTCTACCTTACTCCTGCCCACCAGACAGTCACTCTGCGATCTGTGGCTTCTAACAGGAGACTGCTTAAGTGCCACACAATACTTGTCCGGCTGCAGGAAGTCATTTCATAGTTTAAGAAGGCAAGTCCCCGGGCCAACTAGTCGAACCCGGTGCCAAGCGGTATAACAAAGAATAACATACTCATAGGCATAACTCCTATCATATAGATAAAAGAGGGCAGTCCCCGAGCTCTTCTCGAGGGGCCCGAGGTCTTCGTACTTTAATACAAAAGGTAGCATGGTACATACTGCATTAACTGTAAAATCTTCAGAGGAGGTTTGCATTCCATGGCCGCTCCGTCTCTTTGCCAGAGTCATTCCTCTTGCATGCTCGGGGCTTCTGAGCATCAATCAGGTAGTAGGAGTCATTGCCCAACACTTTGCTGATGATGAAAGGGCCTTCCCAAGGTGCTGAGAGCTTGTGTTGGCCAGCTGTTCGTTGAATCAGCCGGAGCACAAGGTCTCCTTCTTGGAAAGATCTCGGCTTGACCTTCCGGTTGTAGTATCGGCACAGGCTCTGCTGGTAGATACTAGACCGGCTGAGTGCCAACAGTCGGCCCTCTTCCAACAGGTCGATGCCGTCTTGACGTGCTTCTTCTGCTTCCTCTTCGGTGTACATGGTGATTCAAGGGGAGTCGAATTCTATGTCTGTTGGGATGACGGCTTCGGCACCGTAGACGAGGAATAAGGACGTGAAGCCGGTTGACTTGTTCGGAGTCGTGTGAGGACGGCTGGCAACTCGTCAAGCCAGCAGCCGGCCGAGCGCTCCAGAGGCTCGATGTCGGTGTCAAAACCGGCGGATCTCGGGTAGGGGGTCCCGAACTGTGCGTCTAGGCCGGATGGTAACAGGAGGCAAGGAACACGATGTTTTACCCAGGTTCGGGCCCTCTTGATGGAGGTAAAACCCTACGTCCTGCTTGATTAATATTGATGATATGGGTAGTACAAGAGTAGATCTACCACGAGATCAAGGAGGCTAAACCCTAGAAGCTAGCCTATGGTATGATTGTTGTATGATGAAGTTGTCCTACGGACTAAAACCCTCCGGTTTATATAGACACCGGAGAGGGTTAGGTTTACACAAAGTCGGTTACAATAGTAGGAGATCTAAATATCCGCATCGCCAAGCTTGCCTTCCATGCCAAGGAAAGTCCCATCCGGACACGGGACGAAGTCTTCAATCTTGTATCTTCATAGTCCTGGAGTCCGGCTGAAGGTATAGTCCGGCTACCCGGACACCCCCTAATCCAGGACTCCCTCAGTAGCCCCCGAACCAGGCTTCAATGACGACGAGTCCGGCGCGCAGATTGTCTTCGGCATTGCAAGGCGGGTTCTTCTCCAAATTCCATGTACCTGCTAAATAATGTCCGATTTTCGTAATGTAGCGCACCTTGGCTTCCACGCCCAATAATGGCCATCTTCCACGTGTCAAACGAATGCAAAAAGTTGAGGTGTTTTTACATTCACACCCCTAGCTGCATAAACGAGCCGCCTATTTAATGGGATGGGGATTCAGATCCAAACCATACCTTCTCCTCTCTGCGAGTAGTTATCAGAGCGCCTCCAGCAAAGGTCCATTCCAACATGGCCAGCCGTCGCAGCTCCTCCTCTCACCCTTCCAGTCCTAAACCTGGAGACTGGGAGAGGTGCTCCATCCCGCACAGCGAGCTAGCGTCGCTTCAGGCCAAGGGATTTCTCCCTCAGGCCTATATGGTCCCGGTCCGAGCCGGACTCGCCACCTATAATGGCGGCGAGCAAGCGGAGAGCACCCCCAATCCCTCCAAAGGAGAGCGGGTGTGCCTCGTCCCTTATCTAATAAGAGGACTTGGATTTCCAATTCATCCATTTCTTTGTGGGCTTCTGGAGTTCTACGGCCTCCAGCTGCACAATCTCACGCCCGGCTCTATATTGCATATCGCGGGCTTCGTCGCCCTTTGCGAGCTATTCTTGGGTGTCGAGGCTCATTTCGCACTGTGGAAGAGGTTATTCTGCCTGGTGCCCCGCTCTCAAGAGGGGTCTATATATCAAGTGGGCGGAGCCAAAGTGTGGCGTATCGCCGGGACCGGATATCTATCCGGAACCCCAAAGAAGGCGTCCGAGGACTGGCCTTTGGAATGGTTTTATATAGATGATGTCCCGCTGCTAAATCCTATCCGGGTCGGTCTCCCCGAATTCAACGGTGCTCCCTTAAAGAAACGCCTAAGCTGGCATCCGCGGAGCTCTCAGAAAGAAGGCGACAGGGACATCCTGCACCCGATGGGCCGGATAAGACTATTGGCTCATTCCGGACTAACCATGATTGGAGTCATGGCCGCATGCATTATGCGGGGGGTGCAGCCGCTTCAATATAGAGGCCACCCCATGTGGGATTTTAACGGGGAGGATGACGCCACCCGTTATGGTCGTAAGGGGCCAGCTTCAGATGCCGCTCTAGTAAAGATCTTATCCTCTTTGTACAAGGGAGAAGAGGAGGAATTCCTCCACATCAACCCGCAGGGCGGATTTACTATGTACAACCCTCCGAGTTGGGTAAGTGGACAATTGTGCTTGCCCATCCGTTTTATATTCCCATGATTAAATATCTAGTCTAACGACTTCAACGCAGGAACTGCGTCAGGAGGTAAATGATATAAACAGCCGTCCCCCACAGCCCAAGGATCCAGAACGGTCCCTCGATCCGGACTCCGAAGAGGATCCGGACATATCGGTGGAGCTGGTCGACGGGGTGTTTCATCAGCTAAGCAAGGACAATACCTTGGTGGCCATTACGGCTGATTACCCAGGGTTAATTCTGGCCTCCCAGGTAACAAAGAGCGGAGTCTCATCCCCTTGAGAAGGAATCCATTCTCACGCATTTCAGTTTTCCTGACAACGACCATGTTTTGCAGGGGAGGTTTTTGAGGCAGGAGGCCGAACCTGCGGCGGCTAGCCAATGAGGGGCTGCAGGGCCCCGTGGGGTAAAAAGAAATGTAGTCCAGACTGAGACACCGGCGCAAAGGTACAGCGCACCCTCTTTTTCCCTGGTGTTATTCCTTCAGGGAATATTAACGTTCGTGCTATCTTCAGGACGAAGATACCTCGCCGGACTACATCCGGAGAGGTTGCCAATCGCGCCTCCACCAGCCAGGCTCCAACGCCTGGCCCGGAAGCGGAAACAAACACAAGGCGCGCACCGGACGCTCCTCCGACAAAGGATGCAGACAGGCTGTCTGCCACCAATTCCGAGGTGGAGAGTGCCATGAACCACAGGCGTCGCCGGACAGTTCTTCACGACGCTTGTTTCTCCCAAGAGGCATTAGATGCCTTCAATTCGGGAGATGCGTACCTCTGTGCCGCTCAAAATGGTTTAGCCAGAGCCACGGAGCAATATGTAAAAGACATACGGGTAAGAAATTTTTTGGTAAATATATATATACCAGTAGCCCCCGAGACTTGAAACAGTTAGAGTAACTGATTTAAGGATCATTTGTTATGCAGGTTCTCACAGAGAAGAATACCATACTGTCCCAGGAGCTGGAAGAGTGCAAAGCCCAACTGGAGGCCACACTAGCCACGGCAGGGGAGCCCAAAGAGACCCCCTCTGGTAAGATACACTTCGAAAGATTAGTATCTTGCGAAGTGCGGCGTGGGTGTAAATCTAGCAAATCTTATTGCAGATGGCGCCGGACTGGATCCGGAGAGGCAACAACTCTTACGCCGGCTAAAGGCCGGTGAGAGTATGCTGACAAGGGTGAGGCGAGAGAAGAATGATCTTCAGGATGCCAACACCAAGCTGGACGTTGAACTTAAAGATGTTCGTGGCCAGCTGTCGGACTCCACTAAGGAGAATCAGCGGCTTCGACGCGGCATATTTAGTAAGTGCTTAAGCGAATCTTTGAAAGAAAAGAGTTCGGCGAGGAAGTCGACTAACAGAGTAATGTCTGTAGGTATGCTAACGGGTCGTCCTGCAGAGGAGATGCCCGGTTCTATGGGTGACCTTCTTCCCGAGCTCTCGCAACTGCACGAGCGAGTTCGGCAGGCGATGCGAGGCGTTGCCCAAGCCTTATGGCCTTCCCACTCCATGCCCGAGGGCCTTGGAGAGCTTTCGGAGAAGCTTAAGGGAGCTCGGTGGAGCTTCCGGTTGTGGAAGATATCGGCCTGCCGACAAGGCGCTAGGGAGGCCTGGGCCATGGTGAAGACGCGGTACACGAAGTCTGACCCAATCCACATGGCCGAGGTCGGACCTGTGGGGCCTGACGGGAAGGAGATCCCTGTAAGCTTAGTGTACGGCCAAGTAGAATTGGCCGCCAAGTATTCCCAGCAGGACTGTAAGTTAGACAGCCTGTTAGATGGTATTGAAGAGGAATACAATCAGTCAGAGTGACTATGTAATTTTTAATTGACATGTGTAATGCCTTCTAGCCGGATTGTAGATCGTTTGTCGTTGCCGACCTTTTTGCTTCAACCTCAGGACCTGACGGTCCGGAGTGTGTCCGAATACCCTACCGGTTATGTAAGAACCGGGGTATGCATGGAGACCAGGCGTAGGGGTCATTAGTGCTTTATCAGACAAGTGCCCAACTGGTTATGTTATATTACATGGTTAGTAAGAAACATCTTCCAGAGAGAATAGTTCCGTTAGGGGTTCCTTTCTCTGGGAGGCATGCCCTAAAGTGCATGTCCGGACTGCAAACGTAGGAAAATCATCTGGGGGCATATATATAAATAAGTAAAAAAGGTCATCTTTTAGTTCAGCGACTGAATATTCCCTTAAGAACGCAAGCTTTCGGATTCATCCAGTCTGAGGTACACATCCGGCTGATCCGGCAGTAACAATCGCAGAGGTGCTCCCTTTATCACCTAGCCGAACAATCGGGAACGTAGGGGTAAGCACAGGAGCCAGGCAACCCAGCTTGGCCAAAACTTAAGTCATATCGATGCATATAATGGTGAAGAAAAGGTACATGTGGAAGTTTGACACATGTGGTGGGCATGAAGCCCGTATAAATAAGCTTCTGTTAAAGAAGCCCCCAGGTTTAATGAGCGCGAGTAGCACGTCACTTGAGGAGCCTTTAAGGGCTATAAAAGAAAAGGGGGGAAGGAGAGAAATGTAAGACAGAAAATGTAAAAAAATGGACAGAGGAAGGAGACAAACACAGAGTCCGGCGCTAGGCGTAGAATCTTCGGAGACGGGCTGTGTTCCATGGGTTCGGCTCGAGTCGGTTATCCGACGCATCTCACAGGCGGTATGCTCCACCAGTAAGGACTTGGTCGATTATGAAGGGACCTTCCCACTTGGGCTTCAGCTTGTCCTTTTTCTTGTCCGGCAGGCGTAGAACTAATTCGCCAACGTTGTAGTTTTTGGCCCGCACTTCTCTGTTGTGATATCTTCGAGCCTGCTGTTGATAGAATGCGGAACGGGCTTTTGCCATGTCGCGCTCCTCCTCTAAGGCGTCCAAACCGTCCTGCCGATTGAGCTCGGCTTCCCTTTCTTCGTACATGCGCACTCGAGGTGAGTCATGAATTATGTCGCAGGGCAAGACTGCCTCTACGCCGTACACCATAAAAAATAGTGTGTATCCGGTGGTGCGATTCGGCGTGGTACGCAGCCCCCAGAGTACGGAGTGGAGCTCCTCTACCCAGTGTGTGTTAGATTCCTTGAGGGACCGCATTAATCTGGGTTTGATGCCGCTCATGATGAGACCATTTGCACGTTCGACCTGACCGTTAGTTTGTGGGTGATAGACGGAAGCATAATCGAGCTTGATGCCCATGTTTTTGCACCAGAGTTTTACCTCATCGGCTGTCAAGTTCGTGCCATTATCGGTGATGATGTTGTGGGGGACGCCATAACAGTGTACGACCCCGGATATAAAGTCTATCATAGGTCCGGATTCGGCCGTCTTAACAGGCTTGGCTTCTATCCATTTGGTGAACTTATCCACCATGACCAGTAAGTATTTTTTCTTGTGGGTTCCGCCTTTAAGGGGTCCCACCATGTCAAGCGCCCAGACCGCGAAAGGCCAAGTGATGGGGATAGTTTGGAGGGCGGTGGGTGGCATATGGCTTTGGTTTGCAAAAAGCTGGCAACCGGCGCATCGTTGGACCAAGTCCTGAGCGTCCGCCCGGGCCGTCGGCCAATAAAAGCCTGTACGGAAAGCCTTGCTTACAAGGGACCGGGCTGCGGCGTGATGGCCACCGAGTCCGGCATGTATTTCAGCCAGCAGGTTCCGCCCTTCCTCTTCGGAGATGCACCTTTGAAGGACTCCGGTACTGCTTTTCTTATAAAGTTCTCCCTCATGGACTTTATAGGCTTTAGATCGCCGTACTATACAGTGTGCCTCGTTTTGGTCCTCTAGGAGTTCCTGCCTAGTAAGGTAGGCTAGGAATGGTTCTGTCCACGGGGCGATAACGACCATTAGTACGTGGGCTGAGGTTGTGATTTCATTGGCAGAGCCTCCGATTATGTCAGATTGTTCGGCGTCGGACAGTGCGGTTGGGTCCAGGCTAATATTGCCATGTTCCCCTTCCCATACTACGGATGGCTTGAACAGCCTTTCCAGGAAGATTTTGGGGGGGACCGCATCGCGTTTTGCACCGATGCGTGCCAGGACGTCTGCCACCTCATTGTTTTCTCGGGCTATATGGTGAAATTCGAGCCCCTCAAACCGAGCTAACATTTTGAGGACGGCGTTGCGGTAAGCTGCCATTTTTGGATCCTTGGCATCGAAGTCTCCATTTATTTGGGATATCACAAGGTTCGAATCCCCGCGCACCTCTAGGCATTGAATGCCCATGGATACTGCCATCCGGAGACCATGTAAAAGGGCCTCGTATTCAGCTGCATTGTTGGAGTCCGTGTACATAATCTGGAGAACATATTGAACCATGTCTCCTGTGGGGGACGTCAAAACGACGTCGGCCCCTAGTCCGGCCAACATTTTGGAACCGTCGAAGTGCATGATCCAGTTTGAATATGTGTCGTTCTGAAAGTGCAACTATCCCTAGGTGGTTTTGGTAATTCATAACAACATATAGCTCATTGAGCTAATGCTATTCCAAGATGACTATTTCAGGAAAGCTCAATGATTGGCATGGCATGGATGTGAAAGTGGAACCCTCAAAATGCTAAGGAAAAAGGATTGGCTCAAGCTCAAAAGCTCAAGACTCTTCATTTTATATTTTAGTGATCCAAGATCACATTGAGTCTTTAGGAAAAGCCAATACTATCAAGGAGGGATGAGGTGTTGCTTAATGAGCCTCTTGCTTCATGTGCTTAATGATATGCTCCAAAATCCTCAGCTACTTTCCCACTTCCACATATAACCTAAACACTAAGACAAACTCGGTCCTACCGATTCTTTCTATCCGGTGCCACCGAGTTTCACTTGTCATAAGCCACTGCCAAACCTTAGCAATTCGGTTCTACCGATAGGGATCTCGGTCTCACCGAGATGGGATTGCAAACTCTCTGTTTCCCTTTCATAACTTTTCGGTCTCACCGAAAGAGCGAATCGGTCCCACCGAGATTGCAGTGTAAACTATATGTTTCCTTTTTGTAACTTTTCAGTCTCACCGAAAGAGCAAATCGGTCCCACCGAGTTTACCTGACCAACTCTCTGGTTAGCTTATTACCAAACTCAGTCTCACCGAGTTTGTGTAATCGGTCTCACCGAGATTACGTTATGCCCAAACCCTAACCATATCGGTCCTACCGAGTTGCATGTCAGTCCCACCGAAAATCTCTAACGGTCACTAGGTTTAACTTTTCGGTCCGACCGAGTTTGTTGATTCGGTCCCACCGAGATTGGAAAACTGTGTGTAACGGTTGGATTTTGTGTGGAGGCTATATATACCCCTCCACCTCCTCTTCATTCGTGGAGAGAGCCATCAGAACACATACACAATTCCAACTCATATGTTCTGAGAGAGAACCACCTACTCATGTGTTGAGACCAAGATATTCCATTCCTACCATATGAATCTTGATCTCTAGCCTTCCCCAAGTTGCTTTCCACTCAAATCTTCTTTCCACCAAATCCAAATCCTATGAGAGAGAGTTGAGTGTTGGGGAGACTATCATTTGAAGCACAAGAGCAAGGAGTTCATTACCTACACACCATTTGTTACTTCTTGGAGAGTGGTGTCTCCTAGATTGGCTAGGTGTCACTTGGGAGCCTCCGACAAGATTGTGGAGTTGAACCAAGGAGTTTGTAAGGGCAAGGAGATCGCCTACTTCGTGAAGATCTACCGCTAGTGAGGCAAGTCCTTCGTGGGCGATGGCCATGGTGGGATAGACAAGGTTGCTTCTTCGTGGACCCTTCATGGGTGGTTGCTTCTTCGTGGACCCTTCGTGGGTGGAGCCCTCCGTGGACTCGCGCAACCATTACCCTTCGTGGGTGGAGCCCTCCGTGGACTCGCGCAACCGTTACCCTTCGTGGGTTGAAGTCTCCATCAACGTGGATGTAGGATAGCACCACCTATCCGAACCACGGGAAAAACATCCGTGTCTCCAATTGCGTTTGAATTCTCCAAACCCTTCCCTTTACATTCTTCCAAGTTGCATGCTTTACTTTCCGCTGTCAATATACTCTTTGCATGCTTGCTTGAATTGTGTGATGATTGCTTGACTTGTCCTACAATAGCTAAAATCTGCCAAGAACTAAAATTGGGAAAAGGTTAAGTTTTTATTTGGTCAAGTAGTCTAATCACCCCCACCCCCCCCCCCCCCCCTCTAGACATACTTTCGATCCTACAAGTGGTATCAGAGCTTTGGTCTCCATTTGCTTTGATCTCCATAGCTTTTGGTGGTCATAGCCTTGGTTTCACAACCTAGGAGAGTATGGCGTCTAGCGAGGGAAATTATCACCATAGAGGTCCTTACTTTGATGGTACTAATTTTGCTAGTTGGAAGCATAAAATGAAAATGCATATTCTTGGACATAACCCCGCCGTTTGGGCTATTGTGTGTGTTGGTTTGCAAGGTGACTTCTTTGATGGGAAAGAACCAAACCGTGAAGCTACCGCGGATGAGTTGAAGATGTTGCAATACAATGCTCAAGCTTGTGATATTCTCTTCAACGGATTGTGCCCCGAAGAATTCAACAAAATCAGCCGTCTTGAGAATGCAAAGGAAATTTGTGACACTTTGATTGATATGCACGAAGGTACCGACTCCGTCAAGGAATCCAAGTTGGATGTGCTTCAAAGTCAACTTGACAAGTTCAAAATGAAGGATGGTGAAGGTGTCGCTGAAATGTACTCTAGGCTTGCTCTCATCACAAATGAGATTGCCGTCTTAGGAAGTGAAGAGATGACCGATAGATTCATCATCAAGAAGATTCTAAGAGCCGTGGATGGAAAATATGATACCGTGTGCACATTGATCCAAATGATGCCCAATTACAAAGATCTCAAGCCAACGGAGGTGATTGGAAGAATTGTTGCTCATGAGATGTCACTTAAGGATAAAGAGGAACTTCACAACAAATCAAGTGGTGCCTACAAAGCCTCATGTGAAGCCCCTACATCATCAAGTGAGAAACAAAACTTCAATGAAGAATTGAGCTTAATGGTGAATAACTTCAACAAGTTCTACAAGAGTAGAAGCAAAGATAGAAGCTTCAAGTCAAGGTCCTACAATGACAAAAGATCTTCTAGTCGAGAGCGAAACTGCAACAGTTGTGGAAGACCCGGACACTATTCCAATGAGTGTACGGCTCCCAACAAGAGAAGAGAAGATTCTCCAAAAGGAAGAAGCAAAGAATCACCACCAAGAGAGAGAAGGAGTAGAGATGATCGTTATGAACGAAGATACTCACGGAGAAGCAAGGATTCGGAAAGGAAGGAAAAATCATCAAGGAGCTACACAAAACAAAGACATCAAGCTCATGTTGGTGAATGGGTATCCGGCTCCAACTCTGACAGCCACTCCGAGAGAAGTTATCACTCCGACTCCGAAGATACTCAAGATGAAGGTGTTGCCGGTCTAGCACTTGTGTCAACCAACTCCTACGACATATTTGACTCACCAAATGAAGGAATTGGAAGATGCTTCATGGCCAAAGGTCCTAAGGTAACACACCCCGAGTATGTTGATTTCAATAGTGATGAAGATGACTTGTTAGGTGATGATTTTCTTGTTGACAACTCTAGTGATGAATACTATGATGAAACGTCAATTAATCATGCTAATCAAGATAAAATGAATGACAATGATAAGGAGAAGATTGAGGCTCTAACTAAAGAACTAAACACTCTTAAGTTAGCTCATGAAACTATCTTCGAAGATCATCGAGAACTTTTAAGAGCTCATGAGAAATTACGCTTTGAAAAGCTCAATCTTGAGCAAGAGCATGAGTTCTTAAAAGCAATCAATGATGATCTCCGCAAGAAAAGTTCTTCTTACATTGCCAAGCATTTACTCTTATCCACTTACATGCCTCAAGTCAAGTCTAGTAACAAGAACAAGAAAGATTCTTCCTCTAGTAGTAACAATGATCATGCTAAATCCAATATTGTTGCTTCTATTAGTTCTCTTGATTCCACTAATGATTCTCTTAGCCAAGTTACACTTGAGCAAGAAAATAGCTTATTGAAGGGAATTATAGAGAAAGGAGTGTACAAAAGCCTTGCCGGGAGTAAGCAATTCGAGGAAATTGTGCGCAAGCAAGGAATGCACCGGAAGAATCAAGGTGTTGGTTTTGAATGAAAGTTCAATGCAAATGGAGTTGAGTGGGAAGAAGATCAATACCCCAAGACAAAGTTTGTTCCTCAACAAGAGAAGTATGATACTTCTTTTAAGGGGACACAAGCTCAAGATGATCTTCCACCACAAGACTACAAGCAAAAAGGCAAGGACAAGCTTCAAGAGGAAATTAATGCATTTGAAGAAGCTCCTAAGACCTTAGTCAAGTGGATTCCCAAGACTACTTCAAGTTCCACTTCATCAAGTACGACTACAACTCCAAGGATTCCCATCAAGATGGTGTGGATCCAAAAGAAGAAGAACTAGAGAGTTCTTGAGGGTGACTCCGCCAACATACTTCACTCTTATCATTTTGGCAAGAACAAGTGCAATCAACTTCCACATCTTGCACTAGTTCAAGGAGTCACAAACCCTCTTGTTGGTAAGACAAGGGACAAGGTAACCTAAAAGTTTTCATGGACATCATCTTGTGTGTGCATCACTCTATGTCTATGGATATCCTTGTTTGTTCCTTGTGGGACTAACCCATGTAGGTATTGAAAGTGCAATTCACTCAAATGGATAGCTCCAAGTGATCTACATCAACATTGAGCATCCACATCTTCAACATCTACATGAAGTCATCATTGACAAAACCTGAGGTTAGTTCATCCCTCTAAGGGGGGATATCACATCTAGGGGGAGCTTTACTCTAAGACTTGAGCTAAATCAACTCTAAAGATGTGAACACAACAATGCTTTATGTAAAAGTGGTAACCCCACTTGAGCTTAAACGATGAGTATGACCTATGATCAAGTGTTCTCACTTGACTCCTAAGTCAATATACTCATATATAGATGACCTTGTCATCGCAAATTGCTTGATAGATGCTAGAATTGGTTGTGCATGCCTTGTCACATATTTCATTTGCCATCTTATTGTGTGAGCATGCTGGTTGCATATTTTACTCATTCAAGGACATCCACTTGTTGTTTTGATTGTTTGGTTTTATTTCCTTTTGCCAAGTGGATGGACAAGAATGCCTAAGAACCTCCTCTTGCTATCTATGCTTTTCTCGTCTCAAACTCTATTCATGCTACATCACAAAATTTGATCAAGTCAGATTCGAACCACTCTGTGTGAGGAGCGCTCGGAGTCCCCGATTCGTCATAGACTTAAACTTCCAAAACCTCTTTATGATTCTTGGTCTGACCGATACCCTACTTTCAGTCCTACCGAGATCATTAAGTTGATCTAGGTTTTCGATCTCAGTGCAACCGATTTGAACCATTCGGTCACACCGAGTTGCAACAACTGTATACAGTTTTCCATCTCGGTGCCACCGAGTTGTTCCACTCGGTCACACCGACTGGGTCGGGCTATATATAGTCACAGGCAAAAATTTGGAAATTTCTCCGAACCCCTTCGCCCGCGCGATAGCTTGCTCTGCCAACTTGGTCTCCGGATCGTCTCCTCGCCGCCAGCCGCCTCCAGTCGATGGTCTCCGTCACCGTCAACGGAAATTCAACCCCGCCGTTGCCGCCGTAGCGAGTCTCCGCCGAACTAGGGTATGGACTCGATCTTTGTGCTATTCCCCAATCCGATTCTTAGCACATTGTGATCATCATGATTCTTGCCACGTTTGTTAAACTTCTATCCAGTCAATGAACTCGTAGATTAGGTTTAATTCGAAAATTTTAGGGTTAGGTTTCCGCCGAAACCATCTCGGACCCACCGAGTTGAAAAACTCGGTCCCACCGATTTGGCTTATGCCATTGCACAAGTGAGACTCGGTCTGACCGAGAATTACTTATCGGTGTGACCGATTTTGGAACTCTGTGAAACCCTAGTAGTCTTGGTGCCACCGAACTGTGACTCGGTCTGACCGAGTTCACTAGTTTAGGTGCCAAAACTGCTTCGGTATCACCGAGTTTAGAAATCGGTAGATCCGAGATGCTTTCAGTGGGAAACTAAAACTAAGTTTTTGAATTATTCTTTTGCAAAAATCTCTGCATTTTGTGATGCTTATCCACTCTATCTCATCTATAACCTATTCACAGGGTCAGCAGTCAGAGTTTGCATCATGTCAGACCAAAGTGATAGCCAAAACTTGTCAGAGCAGCAAGTGCAGATGAGTGAGGGCACTAGTCCCTCAAGTTCTTCAGATGAAGGCAGCAGGAGCACCCCTAGCAATCTGCCAAAAGCTGCCACAAGACAAAGGAAGAAGAGAACCTCAGAATCAGAGGATTAGGACTATGTGGCAGAAGAGGAAGCAACTTCAAAGAGAGTAGTGCTCGAGAAGGAACATGGCTCAGCTCAAGGCACAAAGCCAGGATTGAAAATCAAAAGGCCAGCAGGTAGGCAGCCTATGCCAAAGGCCAAAGCCTCAACTCAGATTCCTGAAAAGCCTGCAACCATAGAGCCAGTTGCTATTGAAGGAAAGAAAAGGAAGGAAAGGGTCAAGAAGACCGTAGCCAGAGTGCTTGGAAAGGCTTCCATCATGGAAGAAGAGGTTGCTGCACCAGCACCTAAGGCACCCAAGCTAATGTATGATGCTATCAAATCAGGGGCTACTGCATCTAAGCCCAAGGAAGCACCCAAGGCTACATCAAAGGTCAAGACAGCTCCAAAGAGAAATACGAGGAGCATACCTGCAACTGAAAAGAACAAGGCCCCAGTGCCTGAAGCTGCTGAAGAAGATGATGAAGAGCATGTTCTGAGAAAGCTCAAGCCCAAGATCCCAGACCACAATGATGCTCATCCTGTGGCTGAGGACATGAAGCTCAGAAGAGACTCAGGGCTGAGGAAGTGGAGAGAAGCAGACCCGTATGCTTCAAGGAGAAGGACTGCAGTTGACTACAGGTTTCACACCAAGGAGCAGCAAGACTTTTATGAGACAGTGCTGCTAGACAAGAAGCCAATTGTCTGTGATATGAGATGGGTTGATTGGGAGTACATCAAGGACAATGAAGAGCACTATCCTGGAGTGCAAGACAGCTTCAATGCTTGTGGAGTAGCAGACTTTGTTGGGCAGAAGCTCACAAAGTGGAACGAGGAACTTATTATGCAATTCTACTCCACGGCACACTTCTATCCAGATGGTAGGATAACTTGGATGTCTGAAGGTACAAGGTACCAATCTACAGTTGCTGAATGGGCTCAGCTGATCAATGCCCCAGAAGAGCAGGAAGATGACTTGGATGTATATGCCAAGAAGAAGATGGACCACAACTCTATGTCCAACATGTACAAGGAAATTCCAAATGAAGCACTTGATACTTTCAAGTTTGGCTCAGTGCATTATCTTTTGTCAGGGCTGCCAACTATCAACTGGATCCTTAGGCACACCTTGTTGCCCAAGTCAGGTGATCACAAGATTTTGAAGATAATCAAGTTGTCATGAATGAGAATGAACCATCATCTGCACAAGCACAAGCAAAGAAGGAGAAGGCAAGGAAGGAGAAACTGCCAAGATGCCTACTCAAGAGGAGGCATCTGAATATTTCCTGAAAACCAAACAAGAGCAGCTTGGTTACTTGATTGCATCCACCCTGCGGATTGAGCAAGGACTAGCCACCCTAACTCAGAACCAGGCAAGCTTAGAGAGGATCATGGAACAAAAGTTCTATGACTTGGATGTCAAAGTGACAGAGATTCAGACTGCAGTGGAGCAGCTCCAGGATGACATGCAGGAGAGGAGAGGCAAGACTACAACTGATGCCTTTGCCAGAGTGCCACGAGGTCCGAGGTCGTCTGCAGTGCCAGTTGCTGACCCCAGAGCCACCACGTCTGCACCAGTTACAGCCTCAGTTCCACCAGCTCCAGCGTGCACTTCAGCCTCGACTCCGACCACGTCTACAGAAGGCTTCGTCCTTGGAGTGCTCCGGACTCCACCACCACCTGAAGATCAAGCCTGAGTGTCGACTTAGCACCATGCATTTTCTAGGAACTTTTTGGTAACTTGTTGCCAAAGGGGGAGAAAATGTATAGATCATAGGCTTCGAGAGAGAGTGTTGCTTTTATTCTCTCTTGTTTTATTTGGTGGTTTTTCGAACTTTGTTTGCTTTTGTGTGAGATACTATGTCATTGCTCGTGAGACATTGATGATCATGTGTTTGATCATAAGCTACACTTAATGTTTGCTTAATATTATCATCTTATCTATCTTATGTGATCATTCACTATTCTTGGTGATGAGTGCATGTATTTCATTCTTATCATTTTAAGCGCTCCACCAAGATGTATGTGACATGGAAGAGTAACCCATGACTCTAACTCTTTGTGCATTTGCAGTCCAAAGCAAATTTTAAATATGCACAAATTTAGGGGGAGCTCTTACTTGTCACATACTTCTCAAAGCGACGATATATTTCATGCTTATTATCATTTGTCAAAGCTTTGATCTATATGTTGTCATCAATTACCAAAAAGGGGGAGATTGAAAGTGCAACTATCCCTAGGTGGTTTTGGTAATTCATAACAACATATAGCTCATTGAGCTAATGCTATTCCAATATGACTATTTCAGGAAAGCTCAATGATTGGCATGGCATGGATGTGAAAGTGGAACCCTCAAAATGCTAAGGAAAAAGGATTGGCTCAAGCTCAAAAGCTCAAGACTCTTCATTTTATATTTTAGTGATCCAAGATCACATTGAGTCTTTAGGAAAAGCCAATACTATCAAGGAGGGATGAGGTGTTGCTTAATGAGCCTCTTGCTTCATGTGCTTAATGATATGCTCCAAAATCCTCAGCTACTTTCCCACTTCCACATATGACCTAAACACTAAGCCAAACTCGGTCCTACCGATTCTTTCTATCCGGCGCCACCGAGTTTCACTTGTCATAAGCCACTGCCAAACCTTAGCAATTCGGTTCTACCGATAGGGATCTCGGTCTCACCGAGATGGGATTGCATACTCTCTGTTTCCCTTTCGTAACTTTTCGGTCTCACCGAAAGAGCGAATCGGTCCCACCGAGATTGCAGTGTAAACTCTATGTTTCCTTTTTGTAACTTTTCGGTCTCACCGAAAGAGCAAATCGGTCCCACCGAGTTTACCTGACCAACTCTCTGGTTAGCTTATTACCAAACTCGGTCTCACCGAGTTTGTGTAATCGGTCTCACCGAGATTACGTTATGCCCAAACCCTAACCATATCGGTCCTACCGAGTTGCATGTCAGTCCCACCGAAAATCTCTAATGGTCACTAGGTTTAACTTTTCGGTCCGACCGAGTTTGTTGATTCGGTCCCACCGAGATTGGAAAACTGTGTGTAACGGTTGGATTTTGTGTGGAGGCTATATATACCCCTCCACCTCCTCTTCATTCGTGGAGAGAGCCATCAGAACACATACACAATTCCAACTCATATGTTCTGAGAGACAACCACCTACTCATGTGTTGAGACCAAGATATTCCATTCCTACCATATGAATCTTGATCTCTAGCCTTCCCCAAGTTGCTTTCCACTCAAATCTTCTTTCCACCAAATCCAAATCCTGTGAGAGAGAGTTGAGTGTTGGGGAGACTATCATTTGAAGCACAAGAGCAAGGAGTTCATTACCTACACACCATTTGTTACTTCTTGGAGAGTGGTGTCTCCTAGATTGGCTAGGTGTCACTTGGGAGCCTCCGACAAGATTGTGGAGTTGAACCAAGGAGTTTGTAAGGGCAAGGAGATCGCCTACTTCGTGAAGATCTACCGCTAGTGAGGCAAGTCCTTCGTGGGCGATGGCCATGGTGGGATAGACAAGGTTGCTTCTTCGTGGACCCTTCATGGGTGGTTGCTTCTTCGTGGACCCTTCGTGGGTGGAGCCCTCCGTGGACTCGCGCAACCATTACCCTTCGTGGGTGGAGCCCTCCGTGGACTCGCGCAACCGTTACCCTTCGTGGGTTGAAGTCTCCATCAACGTGGATGTAGGATAGCACCACCTATCCGAACCACGGGAAAAACATCCGTGTCTCCAATTGCGTTTGAATTCTCCAAACCCTTCCCTTTACATTCTTGCAAGTTGCATGCTTTACTTTCCGCTGTCAATATACTCTTTGCATGCTTGCTTGAATTGTGTGATGATTGCTTGACTTGTCCTACAATAGCTAAAATCTGCCAAGAACTAAAATTGGGAAAAGGTTAAGTTTTTATTTGGTCAAGTAGTCTAATCACCCCCCCCCCCTCTAGACATACTTTCGATCCTACACATTCTCTTTAGGGAGTTCGGCCTCCGTCCATTCTGCGACGAAGTCGGCCAAAACTTGTGACTTGATAGCTCGCCGTGGCCTATAAGTTATGTCGAACGGGAGGAGCTCGATGGCCCATTTTGCAATCCGGCCCGTTGCGTCACGGATGTTTATAATATCATTGAGTGGTACTTCCGATGCTACTGTGATTGAACACTCTTGAAAGTAGTGTCGTAGCTTCCAGGATGCCATGAATACCGCATATGCAATCTTTTGATAATGTGGGTACCGTGATTTGCATGGGGTGAGGACAGTGGACACATAGTAAACCGGCTTTCGAAGGGGGAATTTGTGTCCGCCCGTTTCCCGCTCGACGACGAGTACTGCGCTGACAACTTGATGGGTTGCTGCAATGTACAATAGCATTGGTTCGCTGATGTTTGGTGCGGCCAGGACGGGGTTTGTTGCCAATATGGCTTTTATTTCCTCGAGTCCGGCCGTGGCGGCATCCGTCCACTCGAAGTGTTCGGTGCGCCGAAGGAGGTGATAGAGGGGTAGCGCCTTTTCTCCCAACCAGAAGATAAAGCGGCTTAGAGCCGCCACGCATCTGGTTAATTTTTGTATTTGTTTGAGGTCCTTTGGGATATCCAATTGTGACAAAGCTCGGATCTTGGCTGGATTTGCTTCGATTCCTCTACCGGATACAATGAAGCCCAAGAGCTTTCCGGCTGGAACGCCGAAAACGCATTTCTCCGGATTTAGCTTGATGTCATATGCTCAGAGGTTGTCAAATGTAAGCCTCAAGTCGTCTACTAGATATTCGACATGTCTTGTTTTTACGACCACATCATCCACGTATGCCTCTACTGTTTTGCCGATCTAGTTTGCCAGACATGTCTGAATCATGCGCTGATATGTTGCGCCGGCGTTTTTGAGCCCGAAAGGCATTGTGTTGAAGCAGAATGGGCCGTATGGGGTGATGAATGCCGTTGCGGCTTGGTCTGACTCGGCCATCTTGATTTGATGGTAACCGGAGTATGCGTCGAGGAAGCACAACGAATCGTGTCCTGCAGTGGCGTCAATAATTTGATCGATGTGGGGGAGGGGGAAGGGATCCTTTGGGCAAGCCTTGTTAAGGTCTTTGAAGTCAACGCACAGGCGTCAGGATTTGTCCTTCTTTGGTACCATCACCAAGTTTGCTAGCCAGTCCGGATGTTTTATATCTCCGATGAATCCGGCCTCCAATAGTTTGGCTAGCTCCTCTCCCATTGCCTGTCTCTTGGGCTCAGAGAAACGCCGAAGGGCTTGTTTGATAGGTTTGAATCCTTTTAGGATATTTAAGCTGTGTTCGGCCAGCCTGCGTAGGATTCTGGCATGTCTGAAGGGTGCCAGGCAAAAATGTCCCAGTTCTCCTGTAGGAATTCTCGCAGTGCGACGTCTACATCGGGGTTTAATCGTGCCCCGATGGAAGCTGTTTTATTGGGGTCCGTTGGATGGACCTGGAATTTGACTATTTCATCCGCTGGTTTAAAGGAGGTGGACTTGGATCTTTTATCGAGTATCACACGTCCCTGTTTATCGTGGAGCGCAGCATAGTCAGTTCCTCAGCCGCTAGGGCTTCGGACAGTGCCTCAAGGGCCAATGCAGCTGTCTTGTTTTCGGCGCGGAGT